>NC_134899.1:52197614-52216954 GCF_041734735.1 Babylonia areolata | reverse complement strand
CCCTCCTCCCACAATTCGCGCACCAATAACCAGTTCATACTTGCAATTATCGACTCTGCTGATAAAAAGACTACGAGCTTATCTCCCCCCCCCCCCCCCCCCCCCCCCCTTAAAACCCCCCCCAGGAAATGTCGCTTTCGCGTTCTCACAAGGCACGGATGTTGCGTGTGGCATCTATAAACGGACCGACGTCATCAAAGCCAGAGAACAGAGTGTAGCTTTGCAATGGACTTGCTTCCAGACCACAAAGGAAAAAGTGGACAAACGACAGGAAGCCATTGGCCCGCTGTGTGTACCGATCGACTGACCACTTAAGGCCACCTTTAGTGCGTTCGGTCTCTGTCTCTCTCTCTCTTGATCTCTCTCTCCCTGTGTTTGTCTCTTTCTCTCTCTCTCGCTCTCTACCTGTCTTTTCCTTTATCTCTCTATCACTCACTCTCTCACTCTGCCTCTACCTACCTCTCTCTGTCTCGCTCTCTACCTCTGTCTCGCTCTCTCTCTACCTTTGTCTGTCTGTCCTCTCTCTCTCTCTCTAACTTTGTCTCTCTTTCTCTCTACGTCTGTCTGTCTCTCCACGTCAGTCTTTCTCATGACAGCGCGCGGTCAAACAGACAGACGTTCACTCTGCGTTATTGAACTTCCTCTCCAAAAGCAATAATGCCGTTTGCTGACAGGGTAGGCAAACAAGCAGGCAGCCGGTTACTGTCTGTCTGTCTGTCTGTGTCTATCTGTCTCTTATGTGCATCACATTTCATTCATAGATCATTATGAGCACTCTGCCTGATACCATGTCTTGCAGTTCAGTTACTGCGTTCGGAAAAATCCATATGCACGCGGCACCTCATCGGCTAAGCAGATGCCTGACCAGCAGCGTAACTCAACGCGTTTAGTCAGGCCTTGAGTGAAAATAAATGAAACAAAATAATAGTAAGATAAGTGAGCACATAAATAACTTAATAAATCGATGAATTCACATAGTTAATAAAAACAAAAATGTAAAACTATAGCCAAACAAATAAATAAAACTGATTCTAAAAAAATTAATTAAAAGAAAAAAGAAAGAAGAAATAACTTGTCTAGCGTTTGTTGCATTGAACATTTCCACAGTCTCTCCGACAATGTGCTCATTGTGAGTGTCTCACCCACTTGCTCTCTCTCTCTCAATGTCTGTCTGTCTCACTCTTTCTCTATCTCCATCTCTCTCTCTCCAGCCCACACAGAGAAGGTAGGCGGACCTCCTCCTGTCTGGAACCCTACAGCCCATGGCACCACCACCACCACCACCTTCCTTTCTTCCAACAACAATCTGCACTCTGTGAGTGTTTCTTTGTTGGCTCGATCGCTCACAGGAAACGACATCTGCACCAAGCTGACTCCCGAAGACCTGCCTGCCGGTTCCCACAAACAAATTTTATATATATCTATATATATCTGTATATATATATATATACGCCACTCGGGGAGGGAACTTGTCAAGTCAGAGGACAGACAGAAAGACAGATCACGCCTTCTTGGAGTTTCTTACCCACTTGTAACACAAGATGCTGACAAAAATCAAAGTGCTTGTTTGTGGCGCTCTCTCTCTCTCTCTCTCTCTCTCTCTCTGTGTGTGTGTGTGTGTGTGTGCGCGTGTGTGTGTGTGTGTGTGTGTGTGCGTGTCTTCTTTCTTCCTTTCTTTTCTTTCACTCGGCTGACACTGGAGAAAACTCCATCAGCTATATAGGAACCTGTCTCCAGTGTAATCTGTGACGTCTTTGGCCTGGAGCGGCAGGCAGCACGAGCATTTCATCCTTCCCCCTCCACCAGCCCGCCGCCGCCCCCCCCCCCCCCCCCCCCCCCCCCCCAATCGCCCCCTGCCTCCCTCATGTCCGCCAAACGGTCAAAGAGCAGAAATCAAACGCTCCCTTGACTCGGGTTCACAGTCATTTATTTTGTTACCTCCTTCAACTCCTCAGCGCCACAAACCCTGTATCATTCACTCCCCTCACCCTCCCCACTCACACACACACACACACTCTCTCTCTCTCTCACACACACACGCACACACACACACACCATGAGCCTCCCAACACCCACCTCCACTCTCTCTCTCTCTCACACACACGCACACGATTCCCGAAAACGTGGGGGAATAGGGGTGAGATCTAATTCAGATCAAAAGCATGGTAGGGTCCGAATGGACAGCAGACAGATGCCATTGCCTCTGACACACAAAGTGCGCGGGAAGGCAGGAGAGGCAGAGGACGTGATGGAATGAAGGGAAGGGACACACACACACACACACAAGAAAGAGGGATGGATGTTCCCGAAATGCAATCACACCATAGGAAATACAGTCTGGGAAAGCGGATAATCCACGGGCGTGCTCTGGGCGAAGGAACCCGAAGTCACCAGGCTGAGGCAGGATCAATCATACACCTCACCAGGGACCAGACAAGGACGATCAGAATGCACGATGACTGACAGACGTCCCACAGGTCAGACTCCCCCCCCCCCTCCTTGCCCTCTGACCAGGCCCCGGCCGACTTAAAGCATCGTCAGTCACTGGCCAGCTCTCTTGGCACGTGCACCTCGCACGCCGGCCTCCGTCGTCTCCCAAAAGACCCACCGTCACCAGGGCCTGCCACCACAGTTGATGCACGTCCTTCTTGATGATGAGCGGGAGACAAGATTTTTTTCCCCCTTAAGCGGACAAATCACTGTGTCAACTGGACCCATCACTTCGTTCATTTCGCTTAAGCAAAAAACAACAACAAACATAGCAAATACAAACAAACAAGGCGACAAAAAAAAAGAAGAAAAAAAGAAAAAGAAAAAAAGCTGGATTCAGACCACAGTGTGACATACGGCACGTGCTGATGTCTTTGAGACAACAGGAGCCGCGAAGAAGCCAACCATACTAAAAAACACCCACTTTTGGAAAAAGTTATGACAATTTACACTTTGGATTCACAAACACCAAGACCTCCCCAATCCCCTCCCCCTCCCTCCCCACCAACACACCCATCCTCAATGCATTCATCTTCCACCTTTCGCTAATTCAACTGAGCTTTGTTTTAGCTGGTGTTTGCCCTGTGGGTTGGGCACTGATAGAATAGACCCACTGCCCTGCCATGCATGTCGAAAGAGGCGACTACGGCAGGACCACCTCGCCCGGAGGATAAAGGGGTTTGCGTAGGGCTAACTACCCAGCCTGTAAAAAAGACCAGTCACAGAAGCATCGACGACAAAGAATAAAGGCCAGAACAGAGTGCGATGGCGAGGGGTCGTCGATGGCCTATGCTCCACCAGGAGCGATGGGCAAAATGAATGAAAATGAATTGTTTTAGCTGCATAACAAAGAACGAAGGAAAAGAAAGAGAAGGAAAAGTGTCTCGTAAATAAACATTGTATGCATACAAGTAGCTCCTGCAATCCAACAGGCTAGTGTCTCGTAAATAAACATTGTATGCATATAAGTAACTTCTGCAATCCAACAGGCTAGTGTCTCGTAAATAAACATTGTATGCACACAAGTAGCTCCTGCAATCCAACAGGCTAGTGTCTCATAAATAAACATTGTATGCACACAAGTAGCTCCTGCAATCCAACAGGCTTGTCCGTCTAATACACCCATGTTATACGATCAACGAAATGAATCCCAATTACAGTGACCTTTTGAAGGAACTGTCAATGTCCATTTGGGATTCGTTTCGGTCATTCAGTCAACAAAGAAAACAATCATTTTGAACTGTTTGATACCCGTGATCGCAGTGACGTTAAAAACAACAACAGTTTCAGTTTCAACACCAACAACAAAGAATACAGGATTGTGGTTTGTCCACACAGCTAACAAGGTCTTCATACCATCAGCAAACCTCAAACAATCATTATATGTTAACTCATTCCCCAAAGACGCTGTTTGTTTTCATCTGTCAACAGCCCTCAAGGAACGCCAGACAGGGAACAGTCTCCACATGACTGCCTCACAAAATGGAAACATTAAATGGCAATCAGCTCAGACATCGAAGTGGGTTTGTTCCCCACCCCTCACCCCGACCCGCAAACACTGATTAGTCAGGGAAAGAAAAAAGACACACACTCACACATACACCCCCCCCCCTCCCCCCGCTCCGCCCCCCACACACGCACATTGTGCCAGAGACAATTAGCACGGTCATTCTACCTCCGAAATAAGGAGGGTTGTTCTTTTATTCCTGCCACAATGGTCCAAACAATTTTTTTTTCTTTTTTTTTGGTCCTTCTTCCGCTGACACCAGAGCAAACATAATCAGCTGCAAGAACATCTCGCCAGTACAAGTTTGCACCCATCCCTAACGCAGCAGCGCGAGACCCCCCCCCCCCCTCACCTCTCCCCCCCCACACACACACCTCCTCCCTCCCTAAAAGAGTCGTCCTTCCTTCTCCAGTTCTTTATTGCCTTCTCTCAATATCACAACTGTCAAAGCGCCCAAAGTAAAACTCCTGTTGCTCAGTTTCGTGCTGTTGATTTTGCTGTTTCTGCTGCTGTTACCATTTTGCACCCTTTTCGATTCTCCCCCCAAGCCTCAGCACTCTCCTGAACCCATCTCCTCCAGTCTACGTGTTTCCCCTGCTCCCCAAATACCCCCCACACCCATCCCCTTTAAAAAAAAAAGAAAAAAAAAAGAAAAAGAAAAAAAAAGAGAATATACATGGCCACATGAATTACCTGCACCACAGACACAGAATATAGATGGCCACATAAATTACCTGCACCACAGACACAGAATATAGATAGCTACATGAATTACCAGCACCACAGACACAGAATATAGATGGCCGCATGAATTACCTGCACCACAGACATAGAATGTAGATGGCCACATAAATTACCTGCACCACAGACATAGAATATAGATGGCCACATAAATTACCTGCACCACAGACACAGAATGTAGATAGCCACATAAATTACCTGCACCACAGACATAGAATATAGATAGCCACATGAATTACCTGCACCACAGACATAGAATATAGATGGCCACATGAATTACCTGCACCACAGACACATAATATAGATAGCCACATGAATTACCTGCACCACAGACATAGAATATAGATGGCCACATGAATTACCTGCACCACAGACACAGAATATAGATAGCCACATAAATTACCTGCACCACAGACACAGAATATAGATAGCCACATAAATTACCTGCACCACAGACATAGAATATAGATGGCCACATGAATTACCTGCACCACAGACACAGAATATAGATAGCCACATGAATTACCTGCACCACAGACACAGAATATAGATAGCCACATAAATTACCTGCACCACAGACACAGAATATAGATGGCCACATGAATTACCTGCACCACAGACACAGAATATAGATAGCCACATAAATTACCTGCACCACAGACAGATGTACCAGAGACACACCAATGGGTGGGGGGCGGGGGGAGGGGGGTGGGGTTGGGCGGGCAGAGACAACGACAATAACAGTGATGAAGTGATGGCTTAGAGGTAACGCGTCCGCCTAGAAAGCGAGAATCTGAGCGCGCTGGTTCGAATCTCGGCTCAGCCGACATTATTTTCTCCCCTTCCACTAGACCTTGAGTGGTGGTCTGGACGCTAGTCATTCGGATGAGACGATAATCCAAGGTCCCGTGTGCAGCATGCATTTAGCGCACGTTAAAGGACACACGGCAACAAAAAGGTTGTTCCTGGCAAAATTCTGTAGAAAAATCCACTTCGACAGGAAAAACAAATAAAACTGAACGCAGGAAGAAATAGGCACAAAAAAAGGGTGGCGGTCTCAGTGTAGCGACACACTCTCACTGAAGAGAGCAGCCCGAATTTCACACAGAGAAATCTGTTGTGACCAAAAAAGACCCAGAGAAATACAAATACAAAGAAAAGAAAAAGAAAGAGAACAAAGGAAAGGAAAAGGAAAGAAAAACAGGGAGCTGTTGATGTATTTCAGAAATAATTCCTTCAAACACACAGACACACACACACACACACACACAGGCACACAGAACACGAACAGTGTAAAAGTACAAGTCAGCAGTTCGTCAGACATGAAAAATCCAATACACTTCCCGCGGGTGGAGCAGACGTTATAATATTCTCCATGGTGACTTTACAACTTCGTTCATTCACCATGACGCAAAAATAAACGACGTCAGTCGTGTGACGCAGACGCTCTGCTGGCATGACAAAAAAAAAAAAAAAAAAAAGAGAAAAAAGTGACATCATAGCTAAGTACCACCATCAAGATATGCCACCATCATCAATACACACGATTTAGTTATCTATTTATTCATTTATTTATTTATCTATCTATTCATTTATTTATCTATTTCTTTATTTATTGCTGTTGAAGAACAAGTGTCGAGCCGTTTCCCTGAAATAGGGGCATGTCCCTATCAGACCCTTTTTTTTTTCTCTCTCCTGTCCACACTTCCGTGATTCTGACAGAGCAAGAAAAGCCACATTCTGCCTCGTTAACCACAGTGCCCTTCATGTTCAAGAACTCCTCATCATTGTCATTTCTTAGCCACTGGATTGGTGCTCAAAGCTGTTCAGGAAATTAAACACGTTTTTATAGAGTGTAATCACGAAGACTTATTTTTTGAAGGTGCTCGAGGCAAAATTAAAATACGTTGTTGAGGCAAAATTAAAATACGTAGTAGTAGTTTTTTTTTCTTTTCTTTATAAATTATACGTTCCCCTAATACATATACTTCAATAACCTGAATGTTAAACTGAATTAATTGAATGTTCCCTATCAATTTGATACTCTTAATTTCTTTTTTAAAAAAGGTTTTGCAGATCAACAGAAAACATCTTTATTTTTTTAAAAACTGTAAGCAATAATAATTCCCTTTACACACACACACACACACACATATATGTATAGCCCTCCAACACTTCTCAAAATAGTGGAATTTTTAACCATGTCCTTGGTCAGATGATCTTCTCAGTTTGTGGGCTGTTACTCCCACATCACTCGTATACGCGAGTGGACACTGATAACATAATATCATTTTCCCTCCCATGAGGCGGTCAAAGACAGACTCGCAAATAACACGTCGAACTTTCACTCCAGGCAGTCATGCCATTTGTTGATAGATAGCCATACTTCCCCTCAAGTCCACACTATGTTTGCTCCCATCCGACGTCTCTCACACAAGAGCTGCTGATGTGATCGCCCAACGCGACACAGAGCAAATGACATCGGCAAATTGACTCAGAAGACAGGTCACTGGACAGATATCTACACGACACTCTCTCCAGGATCCCTGGCACCTCCCTGGACCTTCCCCAAGGAAAACACCCCCTCCAGCTGTTTTTCTCGTCACACCGGAGCCGACAACATCAAAGCGAGTTTTTAGCCTTGGCTGACGCCGCGGTAAACTTAATCAGCTTCAGGAACATCTCTCCAGTGTAATTTCACGTCTCTCCTTGACGCAGCTGCATTACCCCCCACCCCCTCTCTTCCCTCCCCGGCCACAACCCGTCCGTCTTCCACTCTCTCACAGCCTCACATGCTTTTTGCTTTCCCCTGACATCCACAAACCTGCTGATGCATTCCGATTGTCACTCTGTTGCTCACATCAGAGCCATGCATCTCGACACCTTTTCCTCCATCCCTGTTTTATCCCTCTCCCTCCTCTCCTTCCACCAAATCACAAACTCCCAAGTTCCCTCCCCTGCTCTTCTGCACACATTCCTAGGCCCACACCACTCCGTTCAACCCAACCAGAAAGACAAAATGATGGAGATACAGTTCAGATCAAAACAACTGCAAAGTCGCTATAGACTTTAGACGGATACTATCCCTGCAACAGAGAATGGGAGAAGGTGAGGGGGGGAGTGGGCATGGGGGAGGGGGAGCAGAGCAGAGAGAGAGGGGGAGGTGAATGCTCCAAAATGCAATTACCCTAAAGGAAAATCTGTCTGGGAAAACAGATTACCCACGGCGGTTCTTGGAGCGAGAACTCGTGTCTCTGGGTTGAGACAGGATCAGTCGTACAGCCCACCAGGGACCCGGAACGGACGATCAGAATCCATGCTCACTGGACAGACATCCCACTGTTCAGACTCCTTTTTCCCTTTGTGCTCTTATCTCTCCCTCACCCACACACAACATTATCAGCTGCTGGCCATCTCTCCTGGCACGTGCACCTCGCACGCCGCCTTAAGTGGTCCCACAACAGAACCCCCATCACAACGATCTGCCACCACCGTTGATGCAAGGTCTTCGGGTTTGTCTGCATGTCCTGGACGACATCCACGAGCCATTTCCCTCCAACAACAACAACGAATACTTCACGTTGGTCGGGACAATTTTCCAACATTGAATTGAAATATTGAGGACCTCGCATCAGAACATATCTTCATTCATCACACACCACCGTCTTGTTCAAGTGAACAATGATTTAACCTGAATAATCAACACTAAGATACTAAAGCAAAAGAGGTCTCGTCAATACAAACTGTAAACACACTGTTCACAAATGCATCCAAAGCTGACCTGTTCAGTTTTGGGTTTTTTAAAAGTTTTTTTTTCTTTATTTTCTTCATTATCATTTAAAAAAATTTTTTTTATTATTATTTTTTTTTTTTTTCACCAGATTCCATGATCAGTGATGAGTCTGCCAAGGGGACTCTAAAGCTTTCGCTCGTGTTTTTGTTCCTTGTTGTTGTTTCCAAAGTTACTGTCAATGGCAGAAAACCTGATGACAGTTTCAGATCCCCCCCTTAAAAAAAAAGAAAAAAAAAGATAACATTCCCCCCATCGATTCAGATTTGCTTCTCCTCACAAAGTCAAACATTATTCACGTGTTCGACGGGCGCAATAGCCAAGTGGTTCAAGTGTTGGATTTTCAATCTGAGGGTCCCGGGTTCGAATCTCGGTAACGGCATCTTTTGGGTAAAAGGGTGGTGCTTTTTCCGACGACCTCCCATATCGAACATATTTGCAGACCTGCTTGTGCCTAAACTCCCTTCGTATGTATACGCAAGCAGAAGATCAAATAGTGTTTGGTGGGTTATGGAAACAAGAATAAACCCTGCATGCACACCCCCCCGAAAACAGAGTATGGCTGCCTACATGGCAGCGTAAAAACGGTCATATACGTAAAAGCCCACTTTTGTACATAATGGTGAATGTGGGAGTTGCAGCCCACGAAAGGAGGAGGAGGAGAAGAAGGAGGAGAAGAAGAAGATTAACATGTTCATCATGTCAAAACAATTTTGTTCAACCACTCATGGTCAGTGACGAACATCACCCAAACATCCAAACACAGAAGATGATTCTGGTGGGTCCACCCAACAAAGAGCTCCCCTCATCCCATCTGCAAACATCACAGTCAGAATCTTTACATTCACTCATTCGTTTACTCATTCGTCAAGCATGTTGTTTGATTTCATCTGTCAGTACTTCGAAAGTAGAGTTAGACATGGATTAGAACAGTCTGGGTGACTGCCTCACACAGTAAAAAAAAACCCCATAAAATGGCAATCAGCTCAACCATCAATGTTCATTGGGGGTTGGGGGAGGGGGGTGTTTGGGGGGCGGGTGAGGGAGGGGGGGGCTCCACTCGTCTGCCAAATCCTGGTGAATCAAAGAAAAAAGAAAGAAAAAAAAAAGAGAGAAAAAAGAAATACAACTGAAACATCCACACAAGGTGACAAAGGCGATCAACACGGCCATCCTATCTTCCAGATGAAGCAGCTCCTTTTGTTTTTTTTTCCTTTTTACACACTGATTTCAAGAAAATCAAAGTGTTTTGTAGCTTTTTTTTCCCTGTGTGTTGTGTTTTTTCCCTTCTTCCGCTGACACCAGAGCAAACATAATCAGCTGCAAGAACATCTCGCCAGTACAAGTTTACACCCATCCCTGACGCAGCAGCGCGAGACCTCCACCCCCCCACCTCTCCCCCCCCCCACACCTCCTCCCTCCCTAAAAGAGTCGTCCTTCCTTCTCCAGTTCTTTATTGCCTTCTCTCAATATCACAACTGTCAAAGCGCCCAAAGTAAAACTCCTGTTGCTCAGTTTCGTGCTATTGATTTTGCTGTTTCTGCTGCTGTTACCTTTTCGCACCCCTCCTCACCCTCCCGTCACTCCACACCCCTTACACACCCATCTCCCACCCTACAAAAACAACAACCCCAAAACAAAAAACCCCAAAAAACTGCCTTGGCTGAGCTCAAATCCATATCCAATTACTTCAGAGAAAGGATGGCCACAAAAAGTGCCCACACCACTGTGTGTTTGTGAGACAGAGACAGAGAGAGAGAGAGAGGAGGGACAGAGACAGAGAGAGCAGACAGCCAGTGGCTGGTAGAAGAGAAATGGGAGAACAGAGGCAGGGGGGTGACAGAGAATGAAAGAGAGAGTGTCATTTCTAAAATGATTTGGGAAAAAAAAAAATCAACGTGTGCGTAAAAGGACAATTAAGCCTATGGCTCATCAGACAAGAACAATCCTGTGGACTTTACAGCGGAACAGAAGCCTGCGGTTATGACCCATGGTGAATTACAATCTACATTCATTCCCCGCCTTCTCTTCCTCTATGGCTTCTACTCGTATATCTGGTTTCCCTGTTGCCATAACCAAACCAACATGGCCTCAAAGACCAAGTGCCAACATATTATCAGGATCTGCCGTCAAGGTTGACATACGCTGGTGAAGAATAGTGACGAGGTGCTTTTTGCCTGAACTGAGGGGGGGGGGGGGGGGGGGGGGGGGGGGGGGGGGGGGGGGGGGGGGGGGGGGGGGGGGGGGGGGGGGGATATCTCATGGTGGGTCAGGTCTTTGTCTTTCAAAATTTCTCCATGATTCTAACATTCGTACACGACCATACATGTTCCACTATCTCTTCAGCCACAGCAGTTTCACTTTCAAATACTCTCATCATCCATGACCTTCATAGCTCCTTCCTCACCGCCTGAAGCTCAAAACAGATCGGCAAATGAACACTTTTTTTACTTATTAACATGATTCGTTTTCAGATTCCTGAGGTCACAAAACAGGAAATGCAAAGTCTGAAGTCTTACACCTCAATCAACTGAATATGGAATTTCTATTAAATCCATCCACGTAATCAAACAAAGAGTCTTTACATCGACAGATAGCAAGTTTGACACAACAGAAAATCATCCCGCTTAAAGCAGACAGCAGTTCTCAAACTGATGGAGACCTTCATCAATCAGTCTGCTGTTAGTGCAAATCAGTAAGACATGGCCTGTATTTTCCTTTCGTCCAAATCGTGTTAATTCCATCCCATACACAAACAAATTACAAGCGAAAGCAAACAGTGCTCTCAATCGTCAAAACATGTATCATCCAGTCCAGCTGCGTTCTCAAGACAATCGTCAAAGGTACGTTTTATCCTGTCCAATAACAATCTCAAGAGAAGGCAGGGGGGTACTGAATCAACTTCACGATCTCTAGGGGGAGAGAGGTGAAGGGGAAAGGTGTGAAGGGACGTCAGAAGGGCGTGGGTAAACATGAATATTAATTTCAGTCATTCTTCTTCATGTTGATGTTGGAGATGACTGCTGCGTCTCACTTCACACGCCGTTGTCAGAAAAGCGTCCACCGAAAAGCGAAAAGCATTGTGGAACTTCCTCCCAGCAAACAGTAATGCCATTCTTTGACAGTGTAATGTTATCCTCTCTCTCTCTCTCAACAGAATTCCTAGCCATGTCACCCCTATCTGACACCCTCACCCACCTTTATTTACCCGTCTGCCCAGGAGCCAGTGGTCCGATCACTCACGCAGCACGAGACAGAGGTGATGACATCCATAAGCTGACCCAGAAGACAAGAGTTCAAAGAAAGATTCACACCATTCTGTCCGAGGGTTCTCGCCACGCAAGCTGGCCTTCCGCGAAGGAGACGCTCCCTCTGTGTTTTCTTGTCACTCTGGTGCCGACAACATCAAAGTGAGTTATTCCCTCGGCTGACGTCGCAGTAAACTTAATCAGCCACAGGAACATCTCTCCGGTGTAATCTCACGTCTTTCCCTTGACGCTGCGAACAGCCAGGGACTTGCCTGGCTTCCCCCATCCCTACCTCCCCCCCACCCCCCCGTCCCCTTTCACAGCCGCTCGTCCCCTATTGCTTTCTTCTGATACTCACAAACCTGTCGATGCATTCAGATTAAAACTTTGTTGCTCACTTCAGAGCCATTCATTTTGATGCTTTCCTCCTGTCCCCAAACTACCAATATCGCCGAATCTCTAGTAACGTCCCCTTCTCTCCCTGCACCCAATACCCTGTCCCCGCGCCCTACCCCCGACCCCCTAGCCCCCACAACCACCACAAAAAGCCCGGATCCAATTCAGATCAACAGTGTTGCAAGGTCAGAATGGACATGAAACAGAAGCTATCCCTAAGAAAGAGAGCTGGAAGAGGAGGGCACAGAGGAAAGAGAAGGGAAGGGCACAGTACAAGGGCAGGGGCACACACGGAGCCCCCAAAATGCAATTACTCTGAAAGACTTTCAGTCAATTAAAACAGATAATCCACGGGCGTGCTCTGGGCGAAGGAACCCGAAGTGACCAGGCTGAGGCAGGATCAATCATACACCTCACCAGGGACCAGACAAGGACGATCAGAATGCACGATGACTGACAGACATCCCACTGGTCAGACTCCCCCTCCTTGCCCTCTGACCTGGTCCCGGCCTTCATAAAGCATCATCAGTCACTGGCCATCCCCTTTGGCACGTGCACCTCGCACGCGGTCCTCTCTGGTCCCCAAGAGATCTACCGTAACCTTGACCAGCCACCACTGTTGTGTTAACGACGGTTTGGGGAGTGACGAGAGCGACATCTCCCGAAAGTGAAGAACAACTCTGCATCGAGTGCCTTACAGATCATATCAGTACTTCTGTGCTCTTTTCCTCAGAGCAAAACAACGAATCCCTTCCCACTGGCACTGCCAATCTATTTGTTATTTAACCCAAGTTCAGTTACCGCAATAACTATCTAGCGGAGTGATGGCCTAGAGGTAACGCGTCCGCCGAGGAAGCGAGAGAATCTGAGCGCGCTGGTTCGAATCACGGCTCAGCAGCTTATATTTTCTCCCCCTCCACTAGACCTTGAGTGGTGGTCTGGACGCTAGTCATTCGGATGAGACGATAAACCGAGGTCCCGTGTGCAGCATGCACTTAGCGCACGTAAAAGAACCCACGGCTACAAAAGGGTTGTTCCTGGCAAAATTCTGTAGAAAAATCCACGTCAATAGGAAAACAAATACAACTGCACGCAGAAAAAAATGCAAAAAAAAAAGGGTGGCGCTGTAGTATAGCGACGCGCTCTCCCTGGGGAGAGCAGCCCGAATTTCACACAGAGAAATATGTTGTGATAAAAAGAATACAAAATACAAAATCTTTGCACTCCCAGCTCTTCTTCTGTTTCAGTTTCAGTGTGGTACCAAAGCGTGCGGACTGATCCAAATACACAACACCACACCTGCTATAATTTCTTTCTTTTTTGAAATCAAGCTTTCGTTGTCAGTAAATAACAGTCATGCCAGTCCAGTAAAGGCCCGGAAAGTGCTTTAATTCACTGAACAAGCAACCACCCACTCTCTCTGTCCGTCAATCTCCCAGATAGTTCATCCCACCCAGTCTGCAAACACGGCCATCCATTGATTCTCGGCGTCAACCCAAAACACTTCTGCTCCCCCCCCCCCCCCCCCCCACCCCCCCCAACCAACTCCAACGTCAGCGACGCCAATTATCCAAACGGAAAGGATGACTCGGCAGTGTCCAGCCAGTAGAGAGCCTCTTTGTCCCATGCACAACTACAGCCCCTGCTGCTCCCCCGCCCCCTCCCCCCTCCCCCCACCCACCAAGGATATTGTTTGATCTGATCTGTCCACAGACGGAGTGGGAGTGGGATTGATGGAAGGCACAGACAGACACACAGAGTAATCAAATGCACGGGCAATCAATCCAGCAATCAATATTCATTCACTCCCAACCCTGCCGCCCCCTTGCTCCAAGTTGTCATATCTCACCCCTCACAAACACTGGTCAAACAAACGAAAGAAAAAACCCCCAAAAACCCCCCAAAAAAACAACAACAAACAAACAAAACAAAACAACAAAAAACACCCCCAAAACCAAACAAAAACAACAACAACAGAAAACCACCAACTAACAACCCAACAACAACAAAACATCCACATACTGTCTGCCGATAACTACGTAACAACTACAATCGCCACTGTGTTCCGAGATGAAACACTCCGTGTGGACCCGCACGTAAAACTCTGGACCACGTTGCACCCTTGGGACTCCCCCCGTTTATCGCTGCCGTGTCGATAAAAACTCAAGAATTTTGTTTCTTTGGCCGACATCAGAACAAACTTAATCAACGGCCAAAACACCTCGCCAGCACCAGTTTACGTTCGCTCCTGTTACAGAAGTGTAAAGCTCAGATTCCTATCGACCCCCTCCCCCCCTCCCCCCGTTCCTTATTGCCTTCCCCTCAATATCCAAACTGTCCAAAACGCCCAAAGTAAACTCCCATGTAACCCAGTTTCGTGCTATTGATTCTTGCTCCTCCTCTTCTCTCCCCTTCCTATCTATCTCCCTCTGCTGCACCACCCCCCTCCTCCGTCCTTCAAAAACAAAAGGCCTGGGTTCCGTTCAGATCCATATCCAAATGCTTTTTTTTTCTGAGTATGGATGGTCCAACGAGAAGATCCCGCGCTTTCGGGGTGGCGTGGGGAGATAGACAGATAGATAGATAGATAGAGAGAGAGAGAGAGAGGGAGAGAGACAGAGAGAGGGAGAGAGACAGAGAGAGGCAGGCAGAGGGGGAGAGAGAGAGACAGAGAGATAGAAAGGCAGACAGAGAGACAGAGAGAGAGGCAGACAGCGAGAGAGAGAGAGAGGGAGAGAGACACAGAGAGACAGGGGGAGAGAGAATGAGAGGGGAGAGAGAGAGAGGGGAGAGAGAGAGAGGGGGGAGAGGGAGAGAGAGAGAGAGGGAGAGGGGTTCCACTCTCACACACAGAACAAAACTCAAAGTGGTCTCCCCTCTCGCAATCACGTACCTTCGAAGCCTTACAAAAATATGTCGACAGTTTTGCTGCCTACTCTCGTCTCTCCATCCGATCTGGCAAAAAGACCACGTGTACCCAACCACTTCCACCTGACCTCTCTCTCTCTCTCTCTTCTCCTCCGCCCCCATATAATCTTCTACAGCCTCCCACCTTCACCCCACCCCCTTTCCCTCCTCCCTCTCCTCCCTGTTCCACGTCCACCTTGTATTTGTATTTGTACTGCTTTTTATCGCAACAGATTTCTCTTGTGTGAAATTCGGGCTGCTCTCTCCAGGGAGAGCGCGTCGCTTCACTACAGCGCCACCCCCTTTTTTTTCTTTCTTTTTTTTTTCCCCTGCGTGCAGTTTTATTTGTTTTTCCTATTGCAGTGGATTTCCTGCAGAATTTTTGCCAGGAACAACCCTTTAGTTGCTGTGCGTTCTTTTACGTGCGCTACCTTTGAACAGTCTGTACCACGAAGTTGTTGGTCGAATCACCCTCAAGTTGTCTTAAAAAATGAATATAAAAAAGAAGAAAAAAAGAAAAGAAAAAACCCCAAAACAACAACAACAACAACAAACAACCAAACCAAACACGCGTCACAAACTGAAATTCAGATGGCGAAAACTACGCATGACTAATCCTGATGTCCACTAAGTACTGCAAGCGGAGTAAGTACTTACTTTACGCCGTGATACAATTACATACGTCCTGGTCAACATTGTCCGACTTGAGATAATAAATTTATTCTTTTCTAATCTTTTCTTTATAAATAATAATAATAATAAAAACTCCTATGGATAGGGGCCCGTGTCTGGTGGACTCGTCAAGACAATGTTTAGTCACCAAGAAGATCCACTGTCAAGACAATGTTTGGTCACCAAGAAGATCCACTGTCACAAGAAGATCCACTGTCAAGACAATGTTTGGTCACCAAGAAGATCCACTGTCAAGACAATGTTTGGTCACCAAAAAGATCCACTGTCACAAGAAGATCCATTGTCAAGACAATGTTTGGTCACCAAGAAGATCCATTGTCAAGACAATGTTTGGTCACCAAAAAGATCCATCGTCACAAGAAGATCCATTGTCAAGACAATGTTTGGACACCAAGAAGATCCATTGTCAAGACAATGTTTGGTCACCAAAAAGATCCATTGTCACAAGAAGATCCATTGTCAAGACAATGTTTGGACACCAAGAAGATCCATTGTCAAGACAATGTTTGGTCACCAAAAAGATCCATTGTCACAAGAAGATCCATTGTCAAGACTGTTTGGTCACCAAAAAGATCCATCGTCACAAGAAGATCCATTGTCAAGACAATGTTTGGTCACCAAAAAGATCCATTGTCACAAGAAGATCCATTGTCAAGACTGTTTGGTCACCAAAAAGATCCATCGTCACAAGAAGATCCATTGTCAAGACAATGTTTGGTCACCAAGAAGATCCACTGTCAAGACAATGTTTGGTCACCAAGAAGATCCATCGTCACAAGAAGATCCACTGTCAAGACATGTTTGGTCACCAAGAAGATCCATTGTCACAAGAAGATCCACTGTCAAGACAACGTTTGGTCACCAAGAAGATCCATTGTCACAAGAAGATCCACTGTCAAGACAACGTTTGGTCACCAAGAAGATCCACTGTCAAGACAACGTTTGCACACCAAGAAGATCCATTGTCAAGAGAATGATTCGTCGCCAAGAAGATCCCTCATCATCACCCAGCTGCTTCTGCCCTCCCGTCATTACTTGAGGATGCTGACCCCCCCACCCCCCGGACCCCTCCCCCACCCGCACCTCCCTCTCCCGTCCTCTCCCCATCCCCCCCCCCAACCCCCCAAAAAAAACAACAACAAAACCCCCCACAAAAACAAATCAAATTTGAGAGAATTATTTTTGTTTTGTTGGAATGCCTTTTCAGTTTTTTTTTACCTTGCCTGACACCGGCAGTAATAAACTCCATCTGACAGCAGCAGGACTGTCTCGATCCTCACACACAGCACGGGAAATGCCACACATCTTTTCCCCCCTGACGCCGGCACATTATTTCTTCTACAACGACAACAACAACAACGACAACAACAAACTATCGTTGATGTTGAAGGGTCCACAGCCATTAGCTCATTTTTTTTTCTGTTATGGCAGCAGCCCTTTTTCCACTCCCCTACCAGGATACACAATTTCTCGGTTCTTCGCTGACGTATATATATATATATACATACATACATACATACACAGCATCAAAACTGGATAGGTTAATTTCAACTCCATAATCTTGTACACGGGAGTCTGAGACTTCTTCTTTCTTCTTCTGCGTTCACTCGTATGCACACGAGTGGGCTTTTACGTGTATGACCGTTTTTACCCCGCCATGTAGGCAGCCATACTCCGTTTTCGGGGGTGTGCATACTGGGTATGTTCTTGTTTCCATAACCCACCGAACGCTGACATGGATGACAGGATCTTTAACGTGCGTATTTGATCTTCTGCTTGCATATACACACGAAGGGGGTTCAGGCACTAGCAGGTCTGCACATATGTTGACCTGGGAGATCGTAAAAAATCTCCACCCTTTACCCACCAGGCGCCGTCACCGTGATTCGAACCCGGGACCCTCAGATTGAAAGTCCAACGCTTTAACCATTCGGCTATTGCGCCCGTCGAGAGTCTGAGACAAATCTCGGTTTTCTATCAACGGTTTTGTGATGTGGGTCTTACGATAATGATAACCCAACGTGACTTTTCCCAGCATTCCTGCTGCGCCCAATTGGCCGTGTTCATTGCGGTCAGCATTTTGCATAGCATCACTTTGTTTTTTTGGATTGTCGTGATAAAGCTGTTGTTGAGTGTTCTCTTTCCTGAAACAATAGTATTTTTTCGTTTCTTTCTTTCTTTCTTTCTCTCTTCTTCCTTCTCTTCGTTTCGGTTTTGGTTCTTTTTATTTTTATCTCCTCCTCCTCCTCCTCTCTCCCTTCCCTCTTTCCGCCCCTATCACCATGCTTTTTTTTTTTTCTGAAACAGAAACATCAAAACAGCCAAACTGCTGACAAGCTGAAAGCTTCAAAACTCACTCCCTGCGCCGCAATAGGTGCAATAAAAGATGTCCATCCCGCTACCTTCCCCCCCCCCTCCTCCTTCCTCCTCTCTTCTCCCCCCCCCGCCCCCCCCCCGGCTCCCCACCCACCCCCAACCCCTGCCCTCTCTCTCTCACTCTCTCTCTCTCTCTCACACACACACATACAGTGTCAGCTCTCACGACGATACGACCTGTACGTCCACCCCTGTCAGCGAAGCTCCTTCGTCAAACAAACATTGACTGCTCTGTCCAGCTCACACACATAGACACACGCACGCACACACACGCGCGCGCAACCCTCTCCCTCCCCACACACGCACACGCACACACACCGAGGTCAGAAGAAGACCAATCATCCAGCTTCACACACACACACACACACACAGAGCATAAAGAGAAAACGTCCACAAACCGACACGCCAGAATCGCAGCCACCTATCACGACGCAACCATCATCCCCCCCCCCCCCCCCACACACACTCCACTCCAAGAAACACAGTTTACTATCCCAGGATCTTCTCGTGGATAGATCTATCAATCCACACAAGCCTTGAGCGATGTCACCACCTCGGCCTGTTCATCATTCTCTGTCTCCCTCGCTCGGTCGCTTCCTTACCCCGTCTCTCTTTCTCTCCGTCTCTGTCTCCGTCCCTCTCTCTCTGTTTTCTCTGCTGGTCACACACGTGGCGCTGACAGAATCAAACTGATTTTTTTTCTCTCCTTGGCTGACACCACTGTAAACTTCATCGCCTGCTGGAACATCCAGCACCGCCTGCAATTTCACGTCCATCTGTCCGTTCTTCCTCAGAGCGCGCGGGGGCAGTGCCATCATCACCCCCACCCCCCCTCCTCCCTCTCTCCCCCCTCTGTCTCCTGTCTCCGGCCCCCACCCCCCACGTCTCCCAGCCAGACCAACCTCTCCCCCCCTCCCTCCCCTCGCAATAGACACTCCTCCCATCGCAACATCACCCCCCCCCCCCTCCTCCGCCACTCTTCTTTTATTACGTCCCCTCCTGTGATATCCAAACTGCCAAAAGCGGCCGAAATTAAAATCCCTGTTGCTCAGTTGCATGCTGTTCGCTTTCACGCTACTGACACCCCACCCCACCCCCTACCTCCCACCCCCACGCCTCCAACCCCCCCCCCCCTTCCCTCCCTCGCTTCTCCCTTCTCGATATCCTCTCCCCTCCCACCCACCACCACACA
>NC_134899.1:52190114-52192614 GCF_041734735.1 Babylonia areolata | reverse complement strand
TCACTGAAGTGGCCGTTGATCTGACTGGGTGTGTAGGACAGGGGCACGACGATCAAAGGGAAAGTGGGCAAATCTGGAAATAGGCGAAACAGGACCCCGCTTCCTGCCCCAGCAACAACACACAGCAGGCATTGAAGGAAGGAAGGAAGGAAGGAAGGAAAGGAAGGAATAACGAGGGACCTATGCAAGGGTGGAGAAGTGGAGAGAGAGAGAGAGAGAAAGAAAAGAAAAAGTAAGCAAAAATCCGTCTTACGTGTTAAGTCTTCTCCAAGTTAGAATTGTGCGGCACCAAAATGAGATTTAAAAAACAAGAAAAAAAATTTTAAAAAAGAAGAAAAAAAGAAGAGAAAGATCTCCCTGTCTCTCGCTCTTCTATATATAATGAAGATTCTGTGACGGTATCACCTTAGCGTACGCCACAGCAGTCGATGACTAACGAAAAGGGACTTAACTGTGATTGTCCGGGCATGCGCGTAGGGACTGGAGGGAGAGACTTCCTACCAACGGGTAAACAACCTTCGGTTCGTCGTCTTCGTCAAGACGTTGATCTAGCTCCCAACGTGATCTCGTCTAACATTCAAGTGACGATACAACAACTTCTGTGCAAGGGAAGAAAAAGGACTCTCTCTCTCTCTCTCAAATGAATTATCTTTGAAATGCTATTGGAGGGGAAAAAAACCCCAACAGAAATGATACAGAAAGGCGTGGTTGTGGAAACAATCAAAGAGGTCAATTTTTTCATGGCCTTTGTGTTTTCAAGAAAACACACGCACGATCGCACACACGCACGATCGCACACACGCACGCACAGATCTCCACATTTCCTTCTCCCTCTCTCCTCCTCCACCTCTCCCACTCTGCACGCGCGTACGCACAATTATGCACACAAAACACTCGCACACAGACACATACACACAGACATGTGGTACATACATACACGCACGCACACTTACAAACACACAGAGGCACACACACACACACACGCGCGCGCACGCACACGCATGCACACACATACGCACACACACACACACACACACATTATTCAATCATCGATATGTGTGACGGGACACTAAACAAAATTCCTCCACACACGCACATCACACACACATGCAAGCACACTTACACATACACACGCACGCGCGCGCGCGCGCAGTCACGCGTGACACAGGAAATCAACGTCAGCCACAAAAGAAAAGCATGTGGGGGGGGGGGGGGGGGGGAACAAAACAAAAACAGCAACGACGACAAAAACACAAAACAGTTATCCACAAACCAAAATATCAATGTGACACGCATTAAAAAAACAAAACAAAAAAAAACAATGTTCTGCCACTGAACTGATTTGACACCTGATACACCGCAGATCCTGCTGTGTGGTCCACACACACACACAGGCTAGAGTGAGAGACAGAGAGAGAGAGAGAGAGAGAGAGAGAGAGAGAGAGAGAGAGAGAGAGCGAGCGAGCGAGAGAGATACATAGAGAGAGTGAGAGACAGAGAAAGAGAGAGACAGAGAGAGAGACAGAAGGGGAGACATACACACCCACACACACACACAGAAAGACAGACAAAGAGAGAGGGAAAGAAGGGGATAGGGAGAGGGGGAGAGGGGGAGGGGGAGAGAGAGAGAGAGAGAGAGAGAGAGAGAGAGAGAGAGATCGCAACAAACAAGCACTTTGATTTTGGTCAGCATCTTGTGTTACAAGTGGGAGAGACAGACAGAGACAGAGACAGAACGAACAAACGAAGGAACATGTTTTAACGAACTTTGGCCATGGACCACAATTCAAAACCAGGGGACTGGGGTGTGTGCACGGGAAGGGGTATTATAACACTTGAACAGAACACACAATATCATAATGTTCATAGACTTGACATTAATTCTACTTAATTAGGTCTGAGTATAAGATTTCTCCTTTTGATCGCATGGGAAAAAAATAAAATTGACACTTGGCAATTCCTCTGCAGAGTCAGAGAGACAGAGAGTGAGGAGGGGTACAGAGAGACAGCGAAACGGACAGAGACAGACACACACAAAGAGAAAGAGACAGAGAGGCTCAACAGGCTTTTGAAACGTACCAGCTGGCGAAATAGGGGCAAAGGAGTCTACCTCAACAGACAATATTAGCGAGAGTGGAGGTGCATTCAGAGAGTAGGCAAAACAGGAATCATAGGCGAATCCGACCGAACAAAGTTGCTCCAACCACACTCAAGCATTCGCTTTTACTGGTCTTAGAACGCGGGCCGGTCGTGATGACATCGGCGTGTTTTCAAAGCGTGCTGTGTGTGGAATTACAAAAACAAAAAACAAAACAAACAAAACAACAACAACAAAAATCCCTGTTTCGCAACTTCAGAAAAGAAAACATACCCCCCCCCCTCCCCCTCCTCCTCTCCCACCCAAAATTTGCTAAACAATCACAATCAGAAAAGAAAAAAAAAAAAGAAAAAAATCAACATCGAGCAAAGAAAACGCGAGTTTCAACCAACATAAAAAAAA
>NC_134899.1:52182614-52185114 GCF_041734735.1 Babylonia areolata | reverse complement strand
CCCTCTCTCTCCCCCCCTCTCTTGTCTCTACCCTCTCTCCCTCCACCCTCTCTCTCCCCCTCTCTCTACCTCTCTCCTTCCCCTCTCTCTCCCCCTCGCTCTCCACCCCTCTCTCTCTCCCCTCCTCTCTCTCCTCTCCCCCCCTCCCCTCTCCCCCTCCCCTCTCTCGGTGTTGACAATACCTCGCTCAGAAAGTGACAGTCAGTTGTCAAAACAGGAGATTGAAAAAAAAAAAGAAAAAAAAAAAAGTCTGACATGACTGACGTGACCTGGTCAGCTCCCATGATTCTTCTCTCGTTCTCTTTCTCTCTCTTCCCCCCCTCTCTCTCTCTCTCCCCCTCTCCCCCGTCTCTCTCCCCCTCTCTCTCCCTCCAACCCCTCTCTCTCCCCATTCTCTCCCTCCATCCCTCTATCTCCCCTCTCTCTCCCTCCATCCCTCTATCTCCCCTCTCTCTCCCTCCATCCCTCTATCTCCCCTCTCTCTCCCTCCATCCCTCTATCTCCCCGCTCTCCCCCCTCTCTCTCCCTCCAACCCCTCTCTCTCCCCTCTCTCTCCCTCCATCCCTCTATCTCCCCCTCTATCTCCCCTCTCTCTCCCTCCATCCCTCTCTCTCCCCCTCGCTTTCCACCCCTCTCTCTCTCCCCTCCTCTCTCTCCTCCCCCCTCCCCTCTCCCCCTCTCTCGGTGTTGACAATACCTCGCTCAGAAAGTGACAGTCAGTTGTCAAAACAGGAGATTGAAAAAAAACGTCTGACATGACCTGGTTAACTCCCATGATTCTTCTGTGTGTGTGTGTGTGTGTGTGTGTGTGTGTGTGTGTGAGTGTGCGTGTGTGTGTGTGTGTGTGCGTGTGTGTGTGTGCGTATGTGTGTGTGTGTGTGTGTGTGTGTGTGTGTGTGTGCGTGTGTGTGTGTGAGTGAATGGCCGTGCGTCAAACAGAAACAGGCAGACACAGTAAATGTATCAAGAAGAAAAGAAAAGAAAAAAAAAAGGTGGAACACCATTATTAATTTAATTTTTGTCACAACCTACAGACTTCCCCCCCCCACCCCCACCGCCCTCAGTTCCCCCTCCCTCCTTCCCCCATCCCAACACCTCCACCCACCCACCACACACACACACAGAGTTTTACTGAAAATCTTATCACTATATTTTATTTTATTTTAATAAAAATTATATTATTTATTCATTTAATTATTTATTAATATATTTATTTATTTCATTTTATCTATTTTGTACGCTAAGAGTTGACTTCATCAGGACGAGGTAAGGAGGGTGAGGAAGGAAGGGGATGGGGGGGGGGGCCGGAGGAGGGGGGGAGGGGGCCGGGGGGGAATAAAACAATGCAGCAGGCTTGTCTAGTCCGAAATTATGCTGCTTTATCTATGCGCACGACTGCCTCTAGGTCAATCCATGAGTCAAACAGGATGGAAGAGAGGTGGTTGGAAGGGGGGGGGGGGGGGCTAGGGTGAAGCTTTGGGTGGGTGGGGAGGGGGTCGGGGGGGGGGGGGGGGAGGCGAAGGAGGGAGTGATGCGGTGAGAAAGGGTGGGAGGAGGAGGTGGTAAAAAAGAAATTAAAAAAAAAACAAAAAAAAACACACAAACCCCCCTCCACACACACACACATACATGACAACAATAAGTCTCCCCCCCCCCTCTACCCTCCCCCTCCTCTCCACCATCTCTGATCCATCCATCTTCCTCCTCCTCCTCCACCACCATTATACCCCCTTTCAGTTTCCCTATACTTCATCTCTTCTTCAGCCTCTGTGCATGATGTCATTAGTATAGTTTCTTCTCTTTGTGTCCCCCCCCCTACCCCCCCTTCAGGAAGGGCCTTGGGCTAAACTGAATCAATTTTGTTTCGTTTCGTTTCGATTCGTTTCGTTTCGGTTTTTTTCTCGCAGCCTCTTCTTGTCGAATGCCACTAACCAGCAGTATATACATTCTTCATCTTCACCTATCCCGTAGTCTTGTGGACCGTTGGGGCGCCACAGGTGATCTGGCAACCAGCATCCTCCAATCTTCTGTGTGTGTGTGTGTGTGTGTGTGTGTGTGTGTGTGTGTGTGTGTGTGTGTGTGTGTGTGCGTGCGTGTGTGTGTGCGTATGCGTGTGTGTGTGTGTGTGTGTGTGTGTGTGTGTGTGTGTGTGTGTGTGAGAGATATCTACATATCTAGGTAGTGCGTACGTGCGTGCGTGCATGCGTGCATGTGTGTGTGAGAGAGAGAGAGAGAGAGAGAGAGAGAGAGAGAGAGAGAGAGAGAGAGAGAGAGAGAGAGAGAGAGAGAGTTTACGCTGATTTCCATTTGGGAGTAAATCATTTTAAAGGTGTAAAACTATTGAAGGTGTGAGCGCGCGCTCTGCGTGTGTGCTTGTGAACACAAGTGTTTGGAAGAGTGAGGGATGGAATGGAGCTGGACAGGAACAAAGAAACAGACAGACAGATAGACAGACAGACAGACCGACAAACAAAGAGGGTTTCAGCCTGCGTCGGCGAAA
>NC_134899.1:52170114-52172614 GCF_041734735.1 Babylonia areolata | reverse complement strand
TGTCGCTGACATAAATAACGTCTTTTGTTCGTTTATTTTTATTTAATTATTATAATTATCTATTTCAATAAAGAGAGCCACAATTCACGTAACTCTTACAAACCTCGGCCATTGTATATACTTTTCAATACTTTTAAATGATAAATCTTTTTTATCTTCCTTTTTTTCCCCAAATATGAATAATTGTTTCAAAACTTTTAAAGTATGTATGAAAGCCTGAAAAGAGAATGAAGATGCCAGCTGCTGTTTATCTTATCGTATTTATCTATTTATTTATTTATTTATTTTTTTTCCCCCGAAACAAGTTAGGTAAACAGCAACAGACATGGCACAGACGAGATTTCCAGCTGCGGTCTTACGTGCCACGAAAAGCAATCGTACGTAACCATATAAGTGAGTGAGTGAGTGAGTGAGTACGTGATTACGCAATTGCGTAAGTTCGTGACAGCGTGAGTGTTTAGGTACGTATCCTCGTGACTACGGCAATAAGCACGCCATGTACGTAACAAAGTCACAAGTACGTGAGTAAGTAGATAGGTAGGAAAAGTAGTCAGGTAGAAAGTCAAGAAGTAACAATTTTCGTACTTTGGAATTTGTTGTCGTTCCTTCTACTTTGACAATTCGAAAGCGAGCTAAAGGTTTTCTGATTGAACTGACGGCGCTAAAAGTGTTCTTTCCACCTGACCTGACCTGCCTGACCTGACCTCCACAGAAGCTGGCCTAGAATTCGAACCCACAAAAAAATGAACACCGGGCCAAAGTCAATTTTTCTGGTTCTCTGGAAGCTAATTAAAAAAAAAAAAAAAATCGGTAACACTTCAGACTTCGCTTCTGTACGTCTGTCACACAAACAGACAGACAGGACACACACACACACACACACGACTCCGACTACCTGACATATTCATTGGGGCACCCCCCACCCCGCTGCATGTGTTATTCAGGAAGGGACAACAAAAGCTCAATTAGCATCCTCCATCCCAGGCATTCGCCCCGCCCCCCCCCCCTCCCCCCCCCCAACACACACAAACACTCACGCTCTGCCACTCTATCCACACCCACACACATCCACACCTACCCCCCTCCCACCCTCCCGCTCCAACCCAAAGCCCCCCCCCCCACCCCCTGCTACCACCAGTCTTAGGGCTGTCGCTCCAGCACCCTGCAGTATGAAATATTCAGCCTTGGACTTTGCGCAGCAAGTGAAGAATTGGATCCAATTTCTCTCTCTCTCTCTCTCCTTCTCCCCCTTCTCTCTTCTCTATCCCTCTCTCTGTCTCTTTTTCCACGCCAGTCTCTTTTTCATTGAACTCAATTCCCACACAGGGAGGAGCGTATTCACAACTTCACAACAACTTCCACAGTCAACTTCACAGCGCTCCCAAAATGATGTTATCCTCAAGTGGCTGATTCCAACATGGCTTAGCGGTCGGTGGTGCTTCCACTGCTTCTGACTTCCTGTTTGCTGCTGTTGTGGGAAAGACTACTTCAGCACTGGGGGACGTCCTGTTTGAAGGTGTTCGTTTTGCCATGCCATTAATTGTGTCTGAGACGTTCGAATGTTGAAGGAGACGTTGTTGTTGTTGCTGTTGTTGTTGTGTTAAGAAACCCGCGTTTTGCGCGCGTGCGCATTTCTAGTCACACTTTGGACATGATGGTCACGAGGAACCACCCTGCCCCTGCCCCCCCCCCCTCCCCAACCTCCCCCCCCTCATCTCCCCCAAACCCCCGCCCCCGCCACGTGACCCGCCCCCGCAACGTAACCCACCTCCCTAACCCTTGAGAACGGAAGCTAATACGATGCTAAATGAAAAACTACATACACCCCCCTTCCTACACACCATGATTGTTTCTTTACACACACACACATACGCACACACACACACACACACACACTAACAAAACACACACACTAACAAAACACACACACACACATACACACACGCACTAACAAAACACACACACACACACACACACAGACTAACAAAAACACACACACACACTAACAAAACACACACACACACACACACCACTCACTCATTACCACGTCCCGAATGCCCCTCCACTCTTCCTTCACTCAAACATACAACATATTCACAACAGCAAACTTATGCAACACACGCAAGTGCGCGCGCACGCACACACATGCCGCACACATTATCTCATTCTAATTTTTTTTTTTACATTTCGGGCCGGGGGTGAGAGAGAGAGAGAGAGAGAGAGAGAGAGAGAGAGAGAGAGAGAGAGAGAGAGAGAGAGAGACAGACAGACAGAGAGAGAGACAGACAGAGAGAGAGACAGACAGACAGAGAGACAGAGAGAGAGACAGAGAGAGAGAGACAGACAGACAGACAGAGAGACAGACAGAGAGAGAGACAGAGAGACAGACAGAGAGAGTTTAGATGGAGACATAGAAACACTGATGGAAAGAATTAAAAAGATAAAAGAGGCAGATACAGAGACAGACAGACAGACAGACAGAGAGAGAGAGAGAGACAGA
>NC_134899.1:52162614-52165114 GCF_041734735.1 Babylonia areolata | reverse complement strand
CTCCCCTATTATGCCATCGGGGCCTGCAGCTTTTCCGTTTTTCAGAGCACGAATAGCTGCGAATACTTCGCCTTCAGTTATGTCTTTTTCAAGAACATCAGTATCATACTGGTCATGTTCATCACCAGGTTGTGTTTCTGGCTGATTTAAAACATTTTCATTTACAACTTCCTGACAAACATCTGATTGGAAGATTTCAGATAAGTGCTGGAACCATTCGTCCTTGCTAATAGAATTACTTATCGTAGCTTTATTTGTGAAGGATTTTATCTTGCCCCAAAATTCTTTTGAATTACTGATATTTTCAGGTAATGATTTCACAACTTTTTCACGATGGGCCTTTCGCTTTATCCTTAACAGTTTTTTTATATTCCCTTCGCTTTTGATTGTATTGTTCCCTCACTCTTTTTTCCTCATCTAACTGCACGCTGTCCTCGCTACCGCCATCTCCAACTTGGTGTTCCCTCCCACCGCTTCTTGCTCTGGCCTTGTTACATGCTGTTTTAACGTTATACAACTTACGCAAATCTCGGCGGAGTTCGCGTTTTGAGTCTTTGCACTCAGAATCAAACCAAGAGTCTGTTTTTTCTCTCCCCACAGTGATTATTTTTTTCATACAGGAGCTTGCATTATACAATGCTTTGTTAACACAACTAATTGCTTCATTAACATCAGTGTTAATTAGATTTGTAGCCTTTTCCAAGTTGTTCTTGAATTCAGCTTCAGACAATTTACCAAGGAAGTCGTTTACTTTTTCGGGATCCCATCTCAGTTTTTCAATTCTTATAACATTTGCTGTCACATTTTGCTCGGTTTCAAAAGTAACATTTCCACAATAAAGTTCAACAGGCATGTGTTTCGACTCAATTCTTGGTGATACGTTCAACTGTTTACATAATTTTAGCAAGGTATGGGAAACAAAGTAATCAACAACACTACATCCACTCGGTGAGATGTATGTGTAGTTACCGAAATCAACATCACCTTCAATACTGCCATTAAGTATACATAAATCAAAGCATTTACACAAATTTAACAAATACTTTCCAAAATCATTGCAAACTTTGTCCTTGGATGTTCGTGTCGTCTCTCCATCATCGTCATCTAAGGGGTCCATACCAAGGTTGACGCTGTCATTGCATATGTTCTTTCCTCCTGTACGCGAGTTGAAATCTCCCATCAGCAAAAATGGACAATCACCGTACGCTTCAGTGAGGTCCATCATACATTGTTCTAAGATTGCAACCCCATTATTGATATCAGTGTCACGATAGTAATCAGATGAACTGGGCGGTAAATACAAACCGATCAAAAGGACTGGCGAGTCATAAGCAAAAAGTTCGCGTGATATTTTCACAACAACAATATTGTCATATTCTACATATATTTTTTCTATATATTTAGACAGTTCCTTTTTCACAAGCAGTGTCAGGCCACCAGATAAACGCGCAGTTACTCCCTCAGATAAACGAACTCCTGGAGTAATAAAAACGTCATGCTCAGGAAATAATTGAGATGGGAACTTTGTCGCAAATGTTTCACACTGTACCTTTGTCTGGTGAGAACCACCTGTCTGTCCGCTGGCTGTGCTGTCATACTGTGAGGTCGTCAGGCTGGTCACAGTGCAGGGCCTTGATGCAACGGGTGGAAAGGCCTGGACGACAACCAGTGGGGGTACGCCTGGTACTGCTGCTGGCTGGTATACCACTCCTGACCGTCACCCCAACCACCGTCTCCGAAGTCGCTGTAGTAGGGATACCCGTCATCGTAGTCGTTGACTGTGGCGTGCCGGACATCCTGCCTCCACCGGTAGTGGTCCTCTCCCTGTCTGCTACGTGCCGTGGTGTTGCGGTAGCTGGAACGCTGGTCCTTTGCATCCACACCTTGCTGCTGCTGCCAGCGGCTGTCACCACGTCTTCTGCTTGCTTCCTCCACCACCAGACGGCTCCCTCTGTAGTAGGCATGCATGCCTCGTCGTTTGTGTTCTTGTATTGTCTCTCGTTGTCTATCTGTCAAGTCCCCAGCAACCGTGATATTCTTTCTCCTCAGGGCCGCCTTTCCTGTCGTCAGAACTGACATTTTATCTGACCATCTGGTAAATTTGACAATCATTGGGGGGGGTCTTCCTCGGGAATCGTTGTAACGACTGAGGCGATGGGCCCGCACAATGTCGTCGGGAGTCCACACTTTGCCAGGCACCACACCATCCAACACCTCCAACACCGCTGCGACACAGTCGTCATAGCTTTCATAACTGCTGTAACGAGGAATGTTAAAAAACTTAAGTTTTCTCTGCGCGAAAATAGCTCCAGTCTGTCAACTTTCGCTGCCAAGTCCGATGTGAGTTTTGTCATATCATCCTCCAGTCTCAACAGGTTCTGTTTTGTGTTGTTCGTTTCAGTCAGCGAAGTGTTCACTGCCTGCTCCAATGCATCAGTCTTCACACGTAGCACGTGCATTTCTTCTTTCAATTCTCGCACTGCACTGTCGATGCTGGACG
>NC_134899.1:52152614-52157614 GCF_041734735.1 Babylonia areolata | reverse complement strand
GCTGACCCCTCCTCCATCCATCCACCCCACTTCTCACTCTCCGTGACAACAACTTCCAGGGATGCTGGGCACCCCTCCCTTCTGTCTTTCCTTACCCACATCTTCCGGGGACCGCCAGTCCCGCCCCCTGCCCCCACCCCCTCACTGCCCCCCCCTCCCCCCAATCACAGACAGAAAGACCGATACGCATCGGAACCCCAGCTCCCATTCTGTCTGGAATCGGACAGAGCACTGCATCCTATACAGCCGCGCGCGTCAGCTTTCAACTTCCAAGCACGGGTTCCCTTCCACCAGTGAAAACGTTGGCTTCTATGGCTCTACTCCAAACCCTTCGATGTGTATCTCCACGTGGATTTGTTCCGAATCCGATGGCCTGAATTCCCCTGCGCCTGCGAACTTGAGAGCAAAACGAGACATCGGATCCGATTGGGATAACAATACTTCTTTTTTTCTCTTTCTTTCTTTTCAGTTACCATTATTGTTCGATACTCGCTCGCGAAGCTACGGTTCTCATGAGATGTTGTCAATTTGACAGTTTTTTTCTGTTCACGGTCAGTTACACAATGCGACTCTAAAAAGCAGTTATTGAATTTCGGATGGTGATTTCATTGAAGGACAAAGTACCGTGTCCATTTCCGAACAAACCACACGATCCTGGGGATAATCAATTGTCCGAGTCTTGTATGGGCTGGCAGAAACGGTTGGATTTTTTTTGGGGGTATTTACTTTACTATCTGAGCGGCTCACATGTGTGTTTACAATCTTTTTAAAAAAAATTTTTCATGTGCAAGTGTAGGATTTACAGTGCGTAATTTTCCATTCTTTGTGTCTGTGCACGTAAACAGACACCTGTTTCAATCAAACGCGTGTCCAGCAGAACAAACAACTTGTGTTTACCCAAGCTGTCAATCATTATTTTGTAAATAAAAAAGCACACACATACACACACACACTCACAGACACACACACACACAATATATATATATATATATATATATAGAGAGAGAGAGAGAGAGAGAGAGAGAGTGTGTGTGTGCTTTTTTATTTACAAAATAACGATTGACAATTTGGGTGTGTGTGTGTGTGTGTGTGTGTGTGTGTGTGTGTGTGTGTGTGTGTGTGTGTGTGTGTGTGTGTGTGTGTGTGTGTGTGTGTGTGTGTGTGTGTGTGTGTGTGTGTGTGTGTGTGTGTAAGAGAGAGAGACAGAGACAGAAGAGAGAGTTGTGGATGGAGAGAAAACAGGCAAAAAGAAACAGACTATCCAACCAACTGGCTGACAGACAGACAGACAGACAGACATATACCCAGACACCCAGAAAACGCTAACCAGACATATAGATATATACCCAGACACCTAGGAAACGCTAACCAGACATATAGATATATACCCAGACACCTAGAAAACGCTAACCAGACATATAGATATATACCAAGACACCCAGAAAACGCTAACCATCCAAATCAATAGATAGGGAAAAAAAAAGATTCCACTTGCAGCTAACCCCTTCCCGCCCAACCTCCCCCACCCGCACCCCCCTGCCCCCGCCGCTCTCCCCGCCCCCTGCAGAGCACCATGTCTCCTCCCATCTGTCTTTTCATTCCATCTCTCCCGTGGGTCGCCACTCCCCCCCCCCCCCCCCCCTCCCCCTACCCCCTCTCAGTCACAGACAGAAAGACCGATACCCATCGGAACCCCTGCTTCCATCTGTCTGGAATCGGACAGAGCACTGCATCCTATATAGCCGCCAGCGTCAGCTTTCAACCTACCAAGCACCGTTCTCTGCCTGCAGCGCAAAAAAAAAATGTTTTCCAGTAAAACACTACAAACCCATCGATATGCATCTCCCAGCGGGTCTTATTCTGAGACTGATGGGCTGAGCTTTTTTTCGTGCTGCCAACCTGGAACTAAAAAAAACAAACAAAAAAAACAAACATGACAGAGGATCCCGCTCAGGACACTGATGATGATCACTACAATTTCTGTGCCTGCCGTCCTTGTTCGATGTGCATGCCCTGCTGATAAGTGAAGTACCGTCAGACGACAGAGGGGTCTCAGTTTACCGTACTGGTGGTACATGTTGTCTTCAACCACAGGCAAGGCAGTGTGACTCTAAAAGCAGATATCAATTTTCGTCTGGTGATTCTAATTCCAAGGACAACACCGCCGTTGCATTTTCCGAGCAGACAAAGCAATAGTGGGTGGTGACGATAGTCCCGACTCTTGCAAATGAGACGGGGGGTACTTTTTTGTATGAAGATTTGTATCTAACGGGTCCAGCTATTGATTTCGGTCTGTTTCGAGCCAGAGCACTTGTTTTACCACATGTTCTGTTGTTTTTTTGTGCTCGCAAATTGCCCCCAACCCCAGCACCCCCGTCCGCCTGAAACGCTTGACTGAAGAAGAAATATTCTACCTCAATTGTCTGTCTAAAACAAAAGAAAGATCGGTCGAATGCACCCGCATATTTTACTAGGTGGCAAAAGGCAGACCGGAGACAGACACAGAGAAAAAAACCTGAGAGACATGCACGTATGTAACATCACGTACGTGCACATACACTGAGAAGCGAGAGACAGAGAGAGACAGAGAGAGAGAGAGAGACAGACAGAGAGCGAGAGAGACAGACAGAGACACACACACTTAGAGACATAGAGAGAGAAAGAGGAGGAGGGAGAGAGAGAGACGAGGGAGAGAGAGAGAGAGAGAGAGAGCGGGGAGAGAGGGATGGAGAGGAGGGGGGTAGAGAGACTCAAGACAGAGCGAGAGAGAGAGAGAGAGAGAGAGAGAGAGTAGAGAGAGCGAGTGAAAGAGAGAGAGACAGAGAGAGACAGAAAGAAGAAAAGAGGAACAGACTATTCAACGGACTGACTGTCCCAACCAACAGACTCAAACACCAGACGCAGAAACACTGTCGAACCAAATCAATAATAATCATGCAAGTTGAAAAATCGTTCCAGCCAACACATCCCTCCCCCTCCCCCCTCCTTCCCTCCATGTCTTCTCCCATCTGTCATTTCATTCCCACGTCTCCCAGGGGGTCGCCACTCCACCCCCCCCCCCCCCCGCCGCCCCCCAACCCCACCCCCTCCAGCCACAGACAGAAAGAAAGACCGATACGCATCGGAACCCCAGGTTCCATCTGTCTGGAATCGGACAGAGCATCGCATCCTACAGCCCTCCCTGCGCCAGTCCGCTCTTCCATCGACGGCACCGCTCCCTTCCCACAGTGAACATGCTTTCTTGTATAGCTCTACAAACCAAACCACCCGTCGATATGTATCTCCACGTGGATTTGTTCGGAAACCAATGGCCTGAAACTCTGGCATCGCACTTCCAGTCTGGAGCAAAAAAAAAAAAAAAAAAAAAAAGGGCCAAAAACATGACAGGGGATCTCATTTTGGATATTGATGAATATCAGTACGGGTTCCAGCGACTTCTGTTAAGTTGGTTTGGTACAGGCATGAAACAGAAGATGATCAATTGAATATTTTGTTGGTGGAGCTCTTGGACAAGACAAGACAAGACAACGCCGCATCTACTTTGAAAGCAGATATAAAATGTCTACTGATGATTCAATAATTTGAAAGACGATGCACCAGGTTCTGTTTCCGAACGGACCAGGCGATCGTGGAATGCATTAAATCTATTGTGTGGGACGGCAGATATTAAGATCGGTGTCTAAACCGGTCCAACAATTGTGTGTTCTGTTTGTCTGTCTCTGTTTCTCGCTTATTTTACCATATGTTTATGTTTTTCCTGTTCTCTTTTCTTTTTTTCCTTTTTTTGGTTTGTGTGGGGGATGGGGGTGAAGGGCTAAATCGTTTGTCCAGTGAAGATATGATATTTCACCCAAATTGTCAATCCAAAACAGGAAAGGATATTGATCAAGCACTCGCGCATGCGCGTGGGGAGAAATGGAGGGAGCGGAAAAAAAGGGAAGGGAAAAAGAGAGAGACATATGTGTACACACACACACACACACACACACACACACAGATACGCAGATAGAGACGTAGGAGGGAGAGGGAGAGAGAGAGAGGGAGAGAGAGAGAGAGAGAGAGAGAGAGAGAGAGAGAGAGAGAGAGAGAGAGCGACAGCGAGAGAGAGAGAGAGAGAGAAGCAAGAATATTCTCAATAATTCTAAGCGAGATTTTCTTGGCGTACCAAGTATGTTTTCGAAGCAAGCAAAAACCAAACTCCCGACAAGTTTTTTTGTTACTGTTTTTTGTTGTTTGAATAATGGGAAAAAAAAAAAAATCATGGAACAATTTCAAAATCAGGCCACCAAAGAAACCTATCATTTCCAAAGGACACCCCCATCCCCTCCCTAACACCTCCTCCATCCCAACCCGCTCCTTCTCCACCCCCTACCCATCCCAAATAACACCACCTCCACAAACTCACCCTCATGACCCAGACAGGGCAGGCAGCGTGTGTGTGTGGGTGGAGGGGTGGAGAGGTGGGGTGGAGTTGGGGGTCAGAGACAGAATGAGGACCGGTTACAGGAAAAAAAAAAGAAAAAAAAAAGAAGAAAAAAATATATCATCTTTCTACCGACCGTTTCAACAGCTGAAGGAGATGGCCTATCAACCCACTGTCATTTTCTCCTTGCTTCTGTTTCTCAAGATGAAATGATATTTTCCGGTTTAAGAAAAGAAAAGAAAAAGAAAAAAAAGAAAGAAAAGAAAGATAAAAAGAAGGAGAACTGCCCCCCCCTCCCACCCCCCTCCACCGCCCCCTTCTCTTTTCGCAAGGGGAACAGTTCCCTCGAGGGCGCGACAACACAGACAGACAGCCCATCTCTGGGAAGAGAGAAACAAAAAAAAGGTGGGGGGGGGGCAGGGAGGGAGAGAGTGGAGGAAGGAGGAGGAGGAGGAGGAGAAGGAGGAGGAGGAGACAAGTTGGTAGGGGTAGCTGCAGGTGAGGGGAGGGAGGAGGGGGGGTTAAGGAGGAAGAGTGAGGCGGAGGAGGAGGAGGAGAGGGAGGCAGAAAAGGAGAA
>NC_134899.1:52127614-52147614 GCF_041734735.1 Babylonia areolata | reverse complement strand
CCATCGGCCATCACCAGAGAAGGAAGCCGCAACACGCGAGTTTTTAGTACCCCCCCCCCCCCCCCACCCCCCTCCCACAGCGACATACACAGCACTCCAGAAAACCCCCTGCAGTCCCATGCTTTTCCAAAACGCCCCCCACCGCCCGCCCCCCAACCCCTCCCTCCCACCCCACACGCAGTAACTCCCCCCAAAAAAAAACAAAAACGAAACACTTCTCCAAGAATACCCCCTCCTCCGGCCAGCTTACTAACCCCCCCGCCCACCCCCACACCCCTACCCACACAGACACAAAACCACCCTCCAGCAAACTCGTAATACCCCCCCAAAACAAAACCAAAAAACAAAACAAAACAAAAAAACAACAAAACAAAACCAAACTCCCCCACTTTACATGATGAAGCCAAGCTTTGTTCACTTGTTCACACAGATCCCTGGAATAGAAAGAGCACATGGTATTATAATAATAATGTTTAAAAAACAGAAAGAAAAAGAAGTAAAGCTGAAATTGGTGCACAGTGTATGGATAATACATCATAACTTTCTGTCTGCTCAGGAGGGGGCGGGGGGCGGGTGGAAGGGGGGGGGGTGAGGGCGGCGGAAGGGGGAGGGGGAGTTGTGAACCCACTTTCTTCCCAGTGGCGCGGGCCGTTTCGTTCTGTTCTGAGTGCGATGTATGGCAATTTGAAATTCAAATGCGAATTGTGTTATGCTGCTCCTGTCTGCGTAAACCGTTATTATATATATATATATATATATATATATATATATATATACATATATATATATATATATATATATATATATATATATATATATATATATGGCCATAGCAAACAGCAGCACAGTGCGTTGGTGAGAGTGAATGGAAAGGGGGGTGTGATGGGGGGTGGATGGACGGAAGGGGAGAGAGAAATAAAACGGAACGAGTGACAGGAAGAGAGTCCCATCGAACAGAATAGGACAATGAGAGAAAGCAGGAGGGAGGGGAGGGGGGAGAGGGGGGGGGGCGGAAGAAGGAAGGTGGGGGGGGGGGGAAGGGATTGGGGGGGGGGGGAGGGAGGGAAGGGAGGGGGAGGCAGGGAGGGGGTGGGAGTTGGTGGGAGAGAGCGAGGGAGAGAGAGACACACACAGAGAGAGAAGAAAGAGAGAGAGAGAGAGAGGCAGACAGAAACACACAGAGAGACAGAGACAACGTGACAAACAGAGACGGAGACCGCGAAACACACACACACACACACACACACACACACACACAGCCACACACACACAACCGCACACACACACAACCGCACACACACACACAACCACACACACACACACAAACACATACACACACACACACACAAAGACGGAAAAGCGAGGAGAAGGAAGGAGAGAGGAAGAGAGGTGGAAGGAGGGATTTTAATTTCCTGGAAGTAATGGAGTAAGCACACACGATTCTGTTTTTGTGGTCACAGACCCTCCAGAAAAATATATAAACATAATCAACAAAGAAACACACAAAACCAATCAATCGGTTAATAAGCAAATAATAAACAAACTGACAAACAAACAAACTTGAGTTGGTTGATAAGCAAATAATAAACAAATCGATAAATAAACAAACTCAGTTAATAAGCAAACAATAAACAAATTGATGAATAAACAAAACTCAGTTAATAAGCAAATCATAAACAAAACGATGAATAAAGAAACCGTAAGCAAATTAGAATAAGAAATTATTTAAAGATTAAAAATAAAAAAAAGAATAAAGAGACTGAGGAGAATTCGAAGAGAAGGAATTGGGGGGGGGGGGGGGCAGGGGGTGTACGGGGAGGAGCTGATCAAAGCAACATATTGTGATACAAAACTTGAAGAGAAGAAACAAAAAAAAGGGACAGGCAGAGAGAGAGAGAGACAGACACAGAGAGAGACAGAGACAAACAGAGACAGAGACAGGAGACAGCGAGAGAGACAGACAAAGAGACAGAGAGAGAGAGAGAGAGAGAGAGAGAGAGAGAGAGAGAGAGAGAGAGAGAGAGAGAGAGAAATGAAAGGTAGCGGGGGTTGGGGTGGGGATACAGTGACAGCAAGAGTGAGAGAATGTGGGAAGAAGGGAGGAAGGCCGTCAACTCGGCCCAAAAGACCAGAAAGAAACACACACACACACACACACACACACACACACACACGAAACACAAAACCTTTCCAACTATCTGAAAGTCAGACTTTCTTTCAACAGACCCCGAGGAGAGAACACACACACCACCTGACCCTCATCATGGGTCTGGCAGGACTAGGCAGGATTTCACTGGTTTGGCTAATGATAGGCAATACATCGCCTGCGTTCCGTAAGGAGAGTGCGGTGCTGGGATAGAAAAACGCGCGGAAAGCAACTGATGTTTAGGGAAGAAAAAGAAAAAGAAAAAGAAAACGAAAAGAAAAGAACCCAAAAAATCTCGGACGTCATGTCGACCCCTCATGCCCCCCTCTCCCCTCCACCCAAACTCTCTTCTTCTTCCTATTCTGCTGGTCTGTCTCAGACCAAAATTCCCATGCACAATAATCACCAGAGAGGTCATTTTTTGACTTGGACAACATTTCCATCCATGCAACAAACAAACAAAAATCCAACTGTCACCACCACGAAAGCTGGGTTGAGAGCAAGTCCGTCACTTACAGCGGACAGCAACAAAAGAACAAAGAACAATTACAAACAACCACAACAAACAAAGAAACAACAACCAAAAACAAACAAACAAACAAAAACAACAACAACAACAAAAACAAAAAAACAACAACAAAAAACTAATCAAAGCTATCACCACCACGAAAGCTGAGTTGAGAATAAGTCCGTCACTTACAGCGGACAGCAACAAAAGAACAATTACAAACAACAACAACAGCAACAACAACAACAACAGCAACAAAACAAACAAAACAACAACAACAAAAAACAAAAAAACAAATCAAAGCTATCACCTCCAGGAAAGCTGAGTTTAGACCAAGTCCTTCACTAACAGCGAACAGCAAAAAACAAAGCAAAACAAAACAAAACAAAAACAACAACTACAACAACAAAACAACAACCAAAAATACTTCAAAGCTATCACCTCCAGGAAAGCTGGGTGGAAACGAGGCCCATCTCCAAACAGACGCACACCTCCAGCCATTCCAATTCAGGCAGCACCTTCCTATTCAGGCAGCACCTTCCAATTCTGGCAGCACCTCCCTATTCAGGCAGCACCTTCAAATTCAGGCAACACCTTCGAACTCAGGCAGCACCTTCCTATTCAGGCAACAGCTTCCTATTCAGGCAGCACCTTCCTATTCAGGCAGCATCATGTCAGAAGGCGTCAGATGGTCAACCCTCTCTCCAATCTTACAGAAGACACAACGAAGTACTCAACGAAGAAGGGTGACTGGGCCGGACCTGAAGGGTCCTGGTAAGGGTGCGGAGGTGGGGGTGGGGTGGGGGTGGCAAAGGAAGATGGACTAAGAAGAAGAGGGGTGGGGGGGTTGGGGGGAGGGAGGAGGGGGGGATTCAGAAAGAGGAAAAAGATACAGTGAACACACAGACACAGACGCCGAACGCTGAATCAATCAGCCCAATTCCAGCTTACGTAAAATCGCCCGTAATTCCCCAGAGAGGAAGCCCACAAGCCGGTACCCCCCCCCCACCCCCACCCTAAAGCCCCCCCCCCACCTCCAGATACAGCCATCTGCCTTCCTTCCAGCGACCGAGCAGCAAACGATCGAATCCCTCAAAGCCCCTTCCCACCTCCAGGCAAGACAGAGACGGACAGAAACCGGACCAAGAGGTCACATGATGGATGCGAGCCAATGAGACAGGGCCACCATTATCTATCACTCCCTGAACTATCTTCTCCTCCTTCCTGCCAAGCCGAGTAATTCAGCCAGGGGTAAGGTGGCGTGAAAATAGCAGTGGGATGCTTAAAAAAAAAAAAAAAAAGAGAAAAGAAATAAAAGAATCAAAATCTAAATCCACTCAGACACTCCAAACGGGTCTTAAAGCATTAGACGGGAGTTGTTCCTAGTTTTGGTAAGGAGAAAAATCTCTTTCTCCCTCTCTCTCTCTCTCCTTCCCTCCATCTCTCTGTCGCTCGCTCGCTCTCTAGCCATTGAATTCGGTTTACGAGGCAAACTCAACTTTCGTTTCCATTGAATCCTTTGCCAGCTGGTGAATAAAGTAATCATCACACAAAGACATTACGGGCACGACACATTTTCACATGCTAAAAACAAAAAACAAACACCCCCCTCCACCCCCAAAACCCAAACAACAACAACAACAAAAAAAGTTGATAATTCATAGCCAACCTAACGAACAAACAAATCACAGATTAAACACAAAGCAAAATGGCATACAAAAATCCACACAGGTTGTCTCCCATTCCTCGCCTGGACCCACCGCGTCAATGACCAGCCAACCAATACACTGCCTTCCACAATGCTAACACTCACATCTGTGTAAGACAGTGAGACAGAGGTGAGAAAGATGGAGAAGGGAGAGTGGGAGGTGACAGACCGACAGAGCCAGAAGAGCAAACCTACACACACACGAAAAGACAACACAGAGCAAACCTACACACACGAAAAGACAACACAGAGCAAACCTACACACACGAAAAGACAACACAGAGCAAACCTACACACACGAAAAGACAACACAGAACAAACCTACACACACGAAAAGACAACACAGAGCAAACCTACACACAGAAAAGACAACACAGAGCAAACCTACACACACACGGAAAGACAAGACAGAGCAAACCTACACACACGGAAAGACAACACAGAGCAAACCTACACACACGAAAAGACAAGACAGAGCAAACCTACACACACCAGAAAAGACAAGACAGAGCAAACCTACACACACGAAAAGACAACACAGAGCAAACCTACACACACCAGAAAAGACAAGACTAAACAAACCTACACACACGACAAGACAAGACTAAACAAACCTTCACACACGGAAAGACAAGACAGAGCAAACCTACACACGAAAAAGACTGAAAAGAGCAGACGGACGCACACAAACTCAAATCAACCAGCCATTCCGGTTTGCTCAAGAACCGCAAAAACCTGGGCTGGCCATATGTGATCCCTTCACTCGAGGAGTGAAAGTAACCCCTCAAACCAAACCAGCCACCAATGGGTCCATAAAAGCCAGCTATACAGACCCCCCCCCCCCTCCTCCCAGGCCCCCACATCTTCTCTTCTGTTTAGGTTTCATGGAGATGTCAAGGAGTGAGGATATATCCATATTCAACTATCATACCACGTCCTCTTTAAAAGAGGAATAAATATAAAAGATAAAGGGGGGAAGGAAGCCGAGTCTTGAGGCGGGTTTCTTAAACGCTAGTTTGGCGAGGTTCTGGCGAGACACGCAGGGAAGGTACGATTCTTTTTCTTTCGTTTTTTTTTCTTTTTCCCCACCTCCGTCACGGCAAGAGCGGCTGGGTTCTCGCGAGTCAAAGATTGGTAGCCTCCAGACCAACTTTGCCGCGAGGTCAAGAATAAATCCAGGCACTGGTCAGACCTTCTACTTTCTCCAGCCGTCCACTTCAATTAAATACAGCGACAAGCGATCAAGTCACGCGAGCCCGAGGACACAAAAGACAGTGACAGACAGGACCGGGGGGGGGGGCAAACAACACGGTCACGTGATGAATTTCCCCCTCAAAAAAATATCGCGCGAACCGCCATCTAACACACGCGCACTTTTACCCCCCACCCCCAAGAACAATTATCATCCATTTTCCGCCAGACTTAAAGACAGAAAGGGGGTAGAGAGAGAGAGAGGGAGAGGGAAGAGAAGGAAAGGCGGATGGCAGGGGTGTGTGGGGGTGTGGGTGGGGGAAAGTTATCAACTCCCGTCCTCAGGATTTTTGGAAGGTGGGCAAACTGGAGTTTGGAGTTGTGGTGCCTGCCGCTTGTTCGTTCGGCATGTGAAAAACCCAGGAAAAGAAAGACAGACAGAGAGAGAGAGAGAGAGGCAGGGACAGAGAGAGGCACATAGAGAGGCACAGACAGACAGACAGACAATGGCGGAGATTTCTCCTGGAGACAGGCAGCAGACTCCCGATACCGATTCCACCAAAACGAAACCCCCTCCCAGGTCGACGCCACACACACACACACACACAGACCACGCGACAAGGAGGATGGGTCAGGAGATGGACATCAACCAATGGGACCAGGGCTCGTCACCTATCGCTCCTTGTACATCCCGCCCCCTACACAGTCCGCCAAATCAATCACTTCCGCTAGGAAAGGGGGGCGGGGGTTGGTGGGGGGCTGGGGGGATGGGAAGATAACGAAAAAAAAGAAAATCATAATAAAACCAAAACAAAACAGGGGTCCACCGAAGCTACACCTTTTCATCTGTTGTTTGTAGTTGTAGCTGTTGTTGTTTTAGAGGGAACTGAAGTCGGAGTTTATCCTAGTTACTTGTACCCCATGGAACCAACTAGATGAAAAAAATGGAAGTGGTTCTCCCCCCTTCCCCGCTCCCCACCTCACTCACTATTCCCAGTACGACACCCAGATATAATGCTGGAACCTCAAACAACTAGCTGTGCATGCCTGCTTCCGTTGGACATTTTCAGTTGGGTAAGTGAGCTTGAGCAGTCCCGAGACTGCTGCTGTTGGAAGCGGGTTTATATCCCTCTGAAATAGTCGTAGTTGTAGTAGTCAAGACCACAAAAATCATCTAACATCAGTTCTCCAAATTCCAAAGAACAGACCCCTCATCCCCGCTCTGTTTTCCACACCAATATGTTATTAAAACCCAGCGAAAAAGAAAACCCCCACACACAAAGACAACCCCCCCCAAAAAAAAAACCAAAAAACCCCCACATCTGTCATCTCTTTATGAATCGAGCAGAAAGCGATCGAACGAGACAAGCGGAAGCCTAAGCTTACAGAACCATAGATAGCCAGAGAGGGGGAAGGGTGGGGTGCGGGTGGAGATGAAGTAGATCATCATGATGGACGTCAATCCATGAAACGCGTATATATACAAATAAATACCGTTATCCAACACCTGCATTGTAATAATACCTGCACACCTGCTGCCAAACACAATATTATTGCATCGTGGGTAAGGGGGAGGGAGGGGGGGACATGAGGGTTGGGGGGTGGGGGGGCTCGGCGGGTGGGGGGGGTGGGGGGGGCACGTTGGGAGGAGGAGGAAAGTGGGGTGTTGTGTAGAGATGAGGGCAACAGGAGAGGTGGGGATGGAGAGGCTGGGTAAGAATTGAAAAATTTTAAAGTGTAACGACATAAAATTTATAATTTCTGCACTATTGTGCAATGGCTTACACATATGGGTATTTGCAATACTCTCTCTTCCACCGAGTCTTGTATAACAAGGGAAAACTTCGCGATAGGCTGCCCGCGAGCGAGGATCGCCACCCGCGCAGTGCTGTAGGGCAAGAGACCAACGTCCAGCCTACGTCGTCAAGTGACCAACGTCCAGCCTACGTCGTCAAGAGACCAACGTCCAGCCTACGCCGTTGGGCGCGCGACCTCCCAGCATGCACCGCAGCCCTGTGTATATAGAGAGCCTACATTGTAGGTTTTAATGTACAAATAGGACGAGTTCCCTCTCGCCACCCCTACCCCCACCCTTCAACCCCCATACAACTTCCTGCACATTTTGTTTTTTTGTTTTGTTTTGGGGTATCCGATGCGTGTACAGCGAAATGACCCATGCGAGAACAAGACAGAGGAGACGTCCTCGCCGCAATCATTAATTCTGGGGCCGGGGGGCCCAGAGAACGGCTGTCCAGAAGGACGTAGTCAGGCAAGCTGGAAGAGAGAGACAGAGACAGAGAGACGCGTGATAAAAGGGGATCACGTGATGGAAACCAGCCAACGGGTGACGGCCACGTCATCTGTCACCGCCTGTACAATTATCTCCTGCCTCAAGCCCAAACCAGGCACTGTGAGGTGGCAGCGCGTACGGAGGGTCTGGGGAAAGGACGGGGATGACATGTGGGGTGGGGTGTGGGGGGTGGGGGGTAGCTAATGAGAACTTTGGGGGTGAATCCCCTTTTTATTTCGCCAGTGTGCGCACACGTCACCAACATAAAAAAAAAAATCTCCACTTTCAACGGGGAGATACAAATAACCATGTGGACAGACAGACCAATGCAGGGACACGAGACAGACTGCAGATGATGGAAGACAGGGACAGACAGGCAGACAGGAAAAGCCCATAAGAAAAAACAAACAAACCAACCCTAGATTGAAGAACAGACTTCATCAACTCCCCAATTTCAAAACTTACTCCAAATTCTCTAAAAATCCGTAACGCGGAACTCAATGCCCCCCCACCGTGACCCTAAACCCCAACCTCCCCAGAGTGCCAGTACCTTTTTCTTCTCTCCTGGGTCTCTTCAGTGCCAGAAGAAACCTTTTTTTTTTTTAAAAAAAAAGCACCCAGCTAAACCACCCCCTCTGCCTCCTCGCGCCTTAGCGCTAGATCAAACCGAGCGACCCCCGAAGAAGAGGAGAGACGCAGCAGACAGACACGTGACAAGGTCACATGATGGATGTCAGCCAATAAAACGCCGGGTGCCGCTATCTATCACGTCCTGTACAATCATTCCCCCCCCCCCCTTGCCAGACCCCATTGCCACAGCCAGGAGGACAGCAGAGGACTGGTGGGGGTGGGGGGTGGGGGAAGCTAATGAAATAAGGAAACGGGATCAGCCCTTAGGTCTCCACCATCGTTCTTCGTCTCCTCCTTCCTCAGTCCCTCCCTCCAGGGAGTTTAGGAATATTAGACGGGGGGGGGGGGGGAGTTAATCCCTGTCACTTATCCAGCATGCGACCCAAGCAGGTAAGGGGCTGGAAGGGACTGACTTTCCTCAATGGGGGGGAAATATCGTGTCCGCGGAGACAGGCTGAGCTGATTCTGCTGATTTGTCGCCAACAGGGAGAGGGAGGGGAGGGGGGCCGGGGGGGGGGACACCATCCATTTCTTCCTATTGTGGTAGTGCTGCTGGAAAGGTGGCTCGTTTTTCTTCAGACCTTTTGGCAAGAAGATGAAGCCGGTTTTGAGCATGTTCGGGTGCTGATGAACAAACAAAAAGCAACAGAAAAAAAACACACACAAAAAAACAACAACCCACAACCCCCCCCCCCCACACACACACACACACAAAAAACCAAAAAAAAAACCAAAAACAAAACAAAAAACAACAAACAAACAAAAACAACAAACAAACGAACAAACAAACAAAAGGGGTATCATATAAACATGTGAAGTGGTGGCCAAGCGGTAACCAGTCCGCTTCGGAAACGAGAACATCCGAGAATCTGAGAGCGCGGGGTTCGTTTACACTGTCGCCAGCATGCTCTCCCCCCTTCATCAATACCTTGAACGAACGAGCGGCCTGGACGCGAACCATTCGGATGAACCGATAAACCACAGCCCTGTGTGCAGACTGCACTTATTAGTGCACGTAAGAGAACCCACAGCAACAGCAAGCACACAACGTCCAGTGGATGGGAGAGTAAAACAAACAAACAAACAACCCCCCAAAAAAACAACAACAACAAACAAACAAGAAAAAAACAACAACCCAAACCCCAAACCCAGTCCTTATAATGTGGGGATTCGAACCCCGTAGACCCTCACTTCCTAGTATAGGGCCCTTTGCCACTTCACCACCGCTCCACAGATCAGCGCCAATAGAACAGAGCCCATCCAGGTTCACAGGGAACTGGGGATAACAGGGGAAGGTCCGGTTGATGAAACAAAATGGAGAGGGAGTTAATATCGCTGCCCTCACCCCATCCATACCTCCCCTCCACTCCCTCCTATCTCAGGGCATCCACGTGTTAACTCTCTCCATACGAACGGCGAAAGAGACGACGTTAACAGCGTTTCACCCCAATTACCACCATCAAAATATTGCAAGCGGAAGGCTCTTGTACTGAAGAGGTGAATGTTGACAAAGAATACCACAATTCTGACGACGGAAGCTATAGGTTGGGTCATTGAGACACCCACTGGACATCCGAGGGGTCCGTGTAGAGGAGAAGAGAGGACTGGCCGTACTGAGTGAGTTAAAACAGGGAGTTCGATCCCCGTTGCTTGTACACAACACCCAGCATAGGCCGAGATGGAATCTGTAATCTCCTCTCTGATGGCATGATATCCGTGGACAAACCCACCAGCTCTAAATTCTTCCGGTTTAGTTTTCTGGAAACTGCAGAGTTAAACGGCTTGAAAACGTCAGTGATCACACTCGCAGGGAGGGTATTCATTGTAAAAAGTTCAGACACGCGGGGCTCTCTTCCACGCATATCCTATCGCGTTGGATTAAATGGCTTCGGACATCAGCGGACGAACGGAAATAGAGACTTAGTCGAAACCCGTTCGCACACGTGACAGATTACCGTGGTAAATTTACAACGGCGGCTGCAGTAACGGTAACTACTGCTGCTTCTGGTGCAGCAGCTAACATTACAACAGCTACTACAACTACTACTACTGCTGGCTACAACGACTATGACTACTTCCTCTACTAGTAGTACTTTTACCACTACTGCTGCTACTTTTATTACTAATACTGCTGCTGCTGCTACGAATGTGAAACACCCTGGGAAAGATGAACCGGTTTTCATTCATTACTTTGGGAGTGAATATACCAGGGTAGGGGGGCGAAGGTGGCATCTCTCTCCCCCTCCCCCCTTCCTGCTTTTTCTCTAGCCATCTTCGAAGCTAAATAAGTTGGGTTTTTTTTAAACCAATACTGTCGTTTTAAAATAATAATCATAAAAAACCCCAAACACACACAAACGCATTAACTTTGTTGCTAGGACAACCTCATAGAAACAACAACAACAACAAGCCAAGAAAGCGAAACGAAAGCGAAACAACAGCAAACAAAACATCACTTCTTGACTGCCGACGTGATGGAGTGCATGGAGATGGGAAGAGACAAGAGAGAGAAAGGGAGAGAGAGCGGGAGAGAGAGGGAGAGAGAGAGAGGGGGGGAAGAGAGAGAGAGGGAGACAGCGAGAGAGGAGGGGAGAGAGAGAGGGAGAGAGAGAGGGGAGAGAGAGAGGGAGTGGGGGACTATGCGTGCGTGCGTGTGTGCATGCCTGTGTGTGTGTCCATGTGTGTGTGTGTGTGTGTGTGTGTGTCGTGTGTGTGTGTGTGTGTGTCGTGCGCGCGCGCGCGCTGTGAGTGTTGTGAGTGAATGTGAAATGTGTGAATTTGTGTGTGTGTGTGTGTGTGTGTGTGTGTGTGCTGCGCGGATGCTTCAACACTCTCATCCCCACCCACCCACCCCCGGCCCCCCACACTCTCCCATCTTCCTGCCACGTCTTCACTCTGTTCGACCTCTCTCGCTTCCTCACTCCCTACCCTCCCCCCTCTCCCCCTCCCTCTCATCTCCCCTCTCTCTCCCTCCCTTCTTCACTCCTTCCCTCCATCCGTCTGCCCCCTACTGTCCCTCCCTCTCATCTTCTCCCCTCTGTCTCCCAGCCCCCACTATCTCTCCCTCCCGATCCCTCATCCTCCCTCTCCCGCTCTCCCCCCCCCTCTCTCTCGCTCCGTCTTTTTACTCGAGGACTGTTAAAACAAAAACACAAACTAAAAAACAAAACCAAACCCAACAACACAAAAACACCAAATAGCGTGCAGGCCAGGAAAACTCCACCCCTTAACCACCTCATCCATCCTAATCCTTTTAAAACTGCACTTCACCAATGGTTTCGAGAAGAGGGCGATGGGCAGAGGCAGGGAAGGGTGTGTGTGGGGGGTGGGTGTGGAGGGAGGGGGTGGATTGGGGAGAGACGGAGGAGGGAAGGAGGGGAGCTCTGTGAGGATGTTGGTGGGGTCGCGGGTGAGGGGAGTGTGGGGGAGGGGGCGGGGGGTGGGGTTGGAGGACTGGGAAAGAGAAGAGTGGCCAGAGGAGGGAGACTCTCGATCTCTCCCTCCCTCCCTCTCTCTCTCTCTCCTCTCTCTGTGTCTCTTTCTCTCCCTCCCTTTCTCTCCCCCCTCTCTCTCTTTTTCTCTCCACTCTCTCTCCTCTTTCTCCCTTTCTCTCCCCCCTCTCTGTCTCTTTCTCTCCATCACTCTCTCTCTATCCTCCCTCTTTCTCTCTCTCCCTTTCTCTCACCCCTCTCTCTGTCTCTTTCTCTCCCTCACTCTCTCTCCTCCCTCTCTCTCTCTCTCTCCCTTTCTCTCACCCCTCTCTCTGTCTCTTTCTCTCCCTCACTCTCTCTCCTCCCTCTCTTTCTCTCTCTCCCTTTCTCTCACCCCTCCTCTCTGCCTCTCTTTCTCTTCCTCACTCTCTCTCCTCCCTCTCTTTCTCTCCCTCACTCTCTCTCCTCCCTCTCTTCTCTCCATCACTCTCTCTCCCCTCCCCCCTCTCTGTCTTTCTGTGAAGTTGGAGAGATGGGGTCGGAGTGGCTGGGGTTGAGCGAGGGGTGGGTGGGTGGGTGGGTGAGTTCGTGAGTGAGGGATGAGGTGTTAAGAATGTAGGATGATCGCTCAGCGGACTGTCTTTTCTATTGATGTAGGCACGTTAGTCATCGTTGGTGGTGGTGGTGGCTGTGGTGTTGATGTGGTTGGTGTTGATGTGGTTGGTGTTGATGTTCGTGCTGGTTGTGGTGTTGATGTGGTTGGTGTTGATGTGGTTGTGGTTGATGTGGTTGGTGTTGAAGTTGGTTGTTGTTGTTGATGTGGTGGTGGTGGTCGTTACCTTGTCGTTTAATAATGTTGCCTTTACGAAAAGAATACATCGAACTGGAAATGTTCAACTGATTTCAGTGTGTGTGTGTGTGTGTGTGTTTTCTGTTTCATTTTTGTGTTAGCATAACTGTTAATCTTTTCTCTGCCTGCCTGCCTTTCCTTCCACTTTTACTCCTCGTACTTCTGTCTCCCATGTCTCTCTCTCCCCCCTCTCTCTCTGTCTCTTGTCTCTTTCTCTCTCTTCCCCCTCTCTCTGTCTCTCGTTCTCTCCCTTCCTCTCTCCCCTCTCCCTGTGTCTCATGTCTCTCCCTGTCTCTCCCTCCCCCCTCTCTCTGTCTCTTTCTCTCCCCCTCTCTGTCTCTTTCTCTCCCTCACTCACTCTCCTCCCTCTCTGTCTTTCATGTCTCTGTCTCTCTCTCCCTACCCCTCCGTCTCTCCCTCCCTCCCCCCCCCTCCCCCCTCCCTGTCTTTCTGTGAAGTGTTAAGGAAGAGGAGGAGGGGGAGGGGTATGGATGTGAATGAGACGTTGTGTCATTAGCGTGATGCGGGTCGCTGTCCTTTTCCTCTTACAGAGGGGTGGAGCCCAGATCATCAATCTTCACACCTCCAACCGCCCCTCCCCCCCCCCTGCCCCCCCCCCCCCATCTTTTTTTCTTCCATCCCCTCCTCACTCTCTGTCACACCCAACCCTCTCTCTCTCTCTCTCCATCTCTGTCTCTCTCTGTCCGTCTCTCTCTCTCTCTCACCATCTCTGTCTCTCTCAGCACGCTTGCTTATTCTACTGCTATCATCTCACTCCCTTCTCTCTCTCCCCCTCCCTCCCTCCCTCTCTCTCTAGAATGAAGTATATATTTACTGGGGGTGGGCTGGGCTGGGCTTAGGGGGTGGGGGTGAAGGGGGGGGGGGGTGGAGGAAGGGGAGAGAGCACAGGCTAGCACTCAAAACAAAAGTACAATCAATCCCAGCACTGTTGTGTTGGGGAAGAAGGAAGGACGGAAGGCAGGAAGGAAGGAATAAAGGAAGGAGGGAAGTAAGGCAGGAAGGAATGAAGGAAGGATGGATGGAGGGAAGGCAGGAAGGAAGGAAGGATGGCAGGAAGGAATGACTGAAGGAAGGCAGGAAGAAAGGAAGGCAGGAAGGAAGGAAGGCAGGAAGGAAGGAGGGCAGGAAGGAAGAAAGGAAGGAAGGAAGGGAGAAAGAAAGAAGGAAGGAAGGAAGAGAGAAAGAAAGAAGAAAGGAAGGAAGGAAGGAAGGAAGAAAGAAAGAAGAAAGGAAGGAAGGAAGGAAGGGAGAAAGAAAGAAGAAAGGAAGGAAGGAAGAAATCAGGGAATTAGAGGACGACGACAACGACGACGATTGTTGTAAGGCGGTTACCTAAGGATGTCAAGGGACAAGAGGTCTTTTCAAAGGCAGGGAGACAGGAGGGAGGTAGAGATTGGATGGCCAAGAAAGTGATCGTGTTGTCACACGTCACCACCACGTTCCTAGCTCCACCTCCCCCTCCCCCCCCCCACCCCGTGACATTCTCCAGATAAATCACATGACCCTCAACACACACACACACACACACACACTCTCTCTCTCTCTCACACACACACACATCAATGTAATAATCTACCAGTGCTGACCGGGTTCCAGAAAAAGAGAGAAAAAAAAGAAGCAAAATTATAACAGACTGTATGCCAGCAGTTGCAGAAAGTTAGGGAACAGAGGAAGAGAGGAGAATAGACAGAGGAGGAGTGGGGGGGTGGGGGGGCAGGCACAGAGGAGGGGAAGCAAAACGGAGAGAGAGAGAGAGAGAGAGAGAGAGAGAGAGAGAGAGAGAGAGAGAGAGAGAGAGAGAGAAAGAGGGGGGGGGGGGGGGGGGGGTGTGTGAAAGGAAAGGAAACTTAAAACATTACCATCAAAAACCCTTCTTCACACATATATATATATATATATATATATATATATATATATATATAGATAGATATATAGAGAGATATAGATATATAGAGAGATATATAAACACAACACACACACAAACGCATAGACACACATACTCACAAACACACGCATACATACACACGCACGCATATATATACGCAAACACACACACACATACACGCACACACATACAAATGCACAGAGACGCACGCACTCACACACGCACGCACGCACGCACGCACACACACACACACACACACACACAATCACCCACGACACCACAAACTTTACTGTGGCAAAATCACAAGAGTAATGATAATAACAATAACGATAATGATGATAATAACAATAACAAGAAGAAGAAGAAGAAGAAGAAGAAGAAGAAGAAGAAGAAGAAGAAAGAAGAAGAAGAAAGAAGAAAGAAGAAAGAAAAAGAAAAAGAAGAAGAAGAACAACAACAACAACAACACCACCACAGTCCGGAAGGCACGCACGCCACACACTCACGTGTACACACGCCGTGTCAATTAAATCACCTCACACGTCAATGAGACGCTCACACGCACCGACAATTAACAGGTATTCAAGTTTACACCGTGCTGACACTACACAACGCACACACACACACACACACACACACACACACACACACACACACAGAGTGCCAATTAATATCTCTCAAACAACACGGGCGTTCACACGTACAGAACATCAGATAATAGGTCTCCATCCATTCAATTTTCGTTACAACGATCGATCCGATGCTGACCATGACAGGAGATTCGGGGATGAAACATAAGAGAATGAAAGAGAGGGAGAAGGAGAGGGAGAGGGAGAGGGAGAGAGAGAGGGTGGAGAGAGAGGGGGAGAGGGAGAGACAGCGAGGGAGAGGGGGGAGACAGAGAGAGAGAGAGTGGGGGAGGGAGACAGGGAGAGAGGGAGGGAGACAGGGAGAGAGGGAGGGAGACAGGGAGAGAGAGAGGGGGGAGAGAGAGGGGGAGAGGGAGAGACAGCGAGGGAGAGGGGGGAGACAGAGAGAGAGAGTGGGGGAGGGAGACAGGGAGAGAGGGAGGGAGACAGGGAGAGAGGGAGAGAGAGAGAGGGGGGGAGAGAGAGTGGGGGAGGAAGAGAGAGTGGGGGAGGGGGGACGGAGAGAGAGTGGGGGAGAGAGAGAGAGAGCGGGGGAGAGGGGGAGAGAGGGGGGACAGAAAGAGGAAGAGAGAGAGGGGGAGAGAGAGGGGGAAGGAGAGAGAGAGGAGAGAGAGAGGAGAGAGAGAGAGAGAGGGGAGAGAGAGAGGGGGGAGGAGAGAGAGGGGGGAGGAGAGAGAGGGGGGAAGAGAGAGAGAGAGGGAGGGGGGAGGAATGAGAGAGAGAAACACAGACAGACACAAACACATATTGCATATACATACACACTACATACGCACGCACACGCACACACACACACGCACACGCACGCACGCGCGCGTACAGACAAAACTAAGAAGAAGAAAAAAACCCAAGAAAATCCACTGAAAACAATCACTCCTCAGATGACACTAATTGCCGAACTATTTCAAGCTCCAAAATCTAATAAACAACGGAATAAAGAAGAAGTAGAACAACAATCGAAAACCAAACAAGCACAGGTCGATCTAAAGTGAATCAAAAGCGTATCAATGTGCAAAAACAAAATAAGATAAAATAAAATAAAATAAGATAAAATAAACCTAGCTGGAACTGGTGTCAACATCGAGTGGTGAGGGGGAGGGGGTGGGGGGTTCCCTTCCTGACGATTCCCTCCCTTTTCCTTCTGCTTCTCCACACCCCCTCCCCCCCCCCACCCCCCTCTCCACCCAATCCCCCTTCCTCACCTCACCCCCTTTCCAATTTAGAGAATTGGATCACACACACACACACACACACACACAAACGGACGGATACACATTTAGCCAAAGCGCCTTATTTCTCCATTTCTATTCAAACACACACACGCACGCACACACACACGCACACACACACACACACGTGCACACACGCACGCACACACACACGCACACACACACACGCACACTGAAACAGTTATGGCAAGCATAAATTACAAAGAATTAAGAAAAAAAAAGCCATATGCCAATCAAAAGAAAGGGTCGTAGCGGACAAAAAAAAGCCTGTGAACCAAATTGGAGAAGGGATTCTTTGTAACGGGCCAACACTGCAGCTTATCCGTTTTCAAACATCAAATTTGTGCACGACAACCAACAACTAACGAAGTGGAAAACAAAACCAAAAAAAGAAAACAAAAACAAAATATAACAAAAAAACATGAAAGTCCTAAACGGTTTGATGATAGACAGACAGCCTTGACAAACTGTCTCAGTCTGGTTCAGAATCGCCCGCTTCTGTTCCGATCCGAAAATATCAACCACCAAAATTAAAAAAGCATATGGTTCTTCAAAAGGCAAACTGGACGAGAACCTTGATCCCACAAAACCTCAAACGACTGTCGGCATGTCAAACGAAAACGCCGACACTTCAGTTTTAAACACTCGTCTGATCACAGTGCAGCACTCAGAACGCCGCGACCTGATCGTCTGAGCAACAACATGTGAAAATATACAATGTATTTACTGTATATGTTTTGTTTCCAAGAACTTCAAGAAACTCGCCTGGAAGTCCCTGGTTGATGTTAGTTTAGTCATCACACACACACACACACACACACACACACACACGCACGCACGCACACACGCTCTCCCAGCTGTTTTCTGACACTTTATTAACAGTGCTCTAGAGCCGGGAGTCAATTAGCAGGCAATCAAAGCACACACCTTCCCCACCACTCTAAACTCCCGCCCCCACCTCTTTCTCCTCTTCCTTCTCCTTTATGTTCCTTCTCTCCTCCTCCTCCTCCTCTAAGCTTTCAAACAAACATTTCCTCTTTATGAACCCCCCTCCCCCCCCCCCCCACTAACCACACACACAAAAACCCCCAGTCTTCAGTCTTTCATATTTCACCACTGTGTGTGTGTGTGCGTGCGTGCGTGCGTGCGTGCGTGTGTGTGTGTGCGTTCGTGCGTGCGTGCGTGTGTGTGTGTGTGTGTGAATTGATCGTACAACCAGTTTGTGAATGCTGCGCCTGTGCTTTATTTTATTTTATTTATTTTATAATAATATTTATTTCCCGCCCTGCCTCTCCTTTTTGCACACTGTAACTAGTAATTCATCTGGTGTTTGCGATCATAAATTCCCATGGCTTAAAAAAAAAAAAGAAAAAGAAAAAAAAGAAGAGTACTTGTCAAAATTAAAAAAAATAAAAAAAATTTCCGTGTCAAGACGGCAAGGGGACATAACTGAAGTGGAGCGGAAGTTGGAGAACCGGAAGCCAGGGAGGGTGAGAGGGTGGGGTGGAGTTGGAACGGGTGTTGCGGGCTGTGGGGGGAGGGGGGGGGGGAGAAGGATGAGAGGAAGGGAAAGGAAGGAGTCGGAGGGGGGGGGGGGAGTGTATAGTAGAGAAGGTGGAGAAGGAGTGGCGGAGAGATGGGAGGGATGGGGGTCATGAGAGAGGAGAGAGAGGGGAGGAGAGAGAGAGGTGAGAGAAAGAATGAAACATGGACAGATAGAGAAGGAAGAGAAATAGAGAAACAGAGAGAGAGAGGGACACAGAGAGAGAAAGAAGGAGATATGGGGAAAGAGAGGGAAAGAGAGGGAGAGAGTGGGGGGTGGGAAGAGAGAGATGGAGAGAGGGGGAGAGAGAGAGGGGGGGTAAGGAAGGAGGGAGAAAGAGAGAGAGAGGGAGGGAGAGAGAGAGGGGGGGGGAGAGAGAGAGAGGAAGAGAAAGAGAAAGAAAGAGAGAGAGAGAGAGAGAGAGAGGGGGGGAGAGAGGAGGGAGAGAAAGGAGGGAGAGAGACAGGGGGGGAGTAAGAGAGAGAGGGGGAGGGAGACGTAGACAAAAAGACCGAGAAAGAGAAAGAAAGAAACCTTTTTTTTTTTCAATGCCTGGTACGGGTTCAAATTATACTCTTCCACACACCTCACCTTACTGAAAATGTGTTAGCAGAGAAACAATAATTGGACAGAAAACCCACACACAAGACACAGACACGGCTGTGCAACGGAGAGAGCCTTGCTGTGCTCTTTTGTTTTTCACATCAAATTTTAATTAAACGTACAACAACGGGTGAATACCTACGTGTATATTACGAATATACAATTACGTTTGCAGCATCTGTTGTTGGCATTCTGTCCCTACCCGATGGGAAAACATGAAAAAACAACAACAACAAAAAGACAGAGAAGGAGAGAGACATAAAGTTATGACAGGTTAAAATAGAAATACAGAAGAAAAAGAGAAAAAACCAACAGGAAACAAAACAAGAAATGGAAATAAACCACGATATAAAAATGGAAATAAACCCCGATATAAAAATGGAAATAAACCACGATATCAAAATGGAAATAAACCACGATATAAAAATGGAAATAAACCACGATATAAAAATGGAAATAAACCACGATATCAAAATGGAAATAAACCACGATATAAAAATGGAAATAAACCACGATATAAAAATGGAAACAAACCACGATATAAAAATGGAAATAAACCACATATCAAAATGGAAATAAACCACGATATAAAAATGGAAATAAACCACATATCAAAATGGAAATAAACCACGATATAAAAATGGAAATAAACCACATATCAACATGGAAATAAACCACGATAACAAAATGGAAATAAACCACGATATCAAAATGGAAATAAACCACGATATCAAAATGGAAATAAACCACGATATCAAAATGGAAATAAACCACGATATCAAAATGGACATAAACCGCAAAAATGGAAGTACAGCAAAGAAAACAAAAAAAGAAAACAGAAAAGCAGACTAAACAAGCAAACGAAAAAAGTTTCAGTTTCAGTAGCTCAAGGAGGCGTCACTGCGTTCGGACAAAACCATATACGCTACACCACATCTGCCAAGCAGATGCCTGACCAGCATGTGATCTCCTACGGGGCGGTGATGGGAGGGTGAAGGAGGGGGGGGGGAGGGGGGGAGGGAGAGAGAGAAGGAGAGAGGGTGTGTATGATTGTTTCGTTATTGTGTCTGTGGTGAGTGTCGGGGCGTATATTGTTAGCCGTGTTTGCTTCTTCATTTGCTTCTTCAAACGAAAAAAGAAGAAGAAGAAGAAGAAGAAGAAGAAGAAGAAAAAGAAGAAAAAGAAGAAGAAGAAGATCATTCCTAACTTTTAGCTCACCTGAAGATCGAATGAAGAAGCAAACACGGCTAACAATACACGCCCCGACACTCACCACAGACACAATAACGAAACAATCATACACACCCTCTCTCCT
>NC_134899.1:52105114-52110114 GCF_041734735.1 Babylonia areolata | reverse complement strand
CAACCAATGCACGGCTAGGCCCAGAGTCCCAGAGTGCCCAGGGGAAAAAAGAAGAAAAAAAAAGAGAAAAAAAAAAGAAAAAGAAAAAAAAAAGAAAAAGAAAAAAGAAAAAAAAAGTCCCGTTTCCGGCCAACATCGATGCGGCACGTGGTGGAAGGGGGAGAGGTGGAATAATTGCAGGTGGGGGGTGTGGATGGGTGGGTGAGTGAGTGGGTGGTGTGTGGAGGTCGGTCGGGGGGGCGTGGGGGGGGGAGGGGGGCGAAGGGCAGGGGGTGAGGGTGAGGGTGGGGGTGGCGTTAGCTCCAGGGAAAGAGAAGGTACAGATACTACTACAACGTGTCCCAACCGGACCTGAAACCCCAGTCGAAGCTTCAACAAGTCGGAACAGTGTTCATTTCTACGTTCGTTTTCATTTTCAAATTTCTTTTGAAATAATTCCATCCAGAGAGAGAGAGAGAGAGAGGGGGGAGACAGACATGATAGAGACAGAACAGAGATATAGACAGACACAGAGGGAGGGAGAGGGAGGAAGAGAGAGGAGAGGAGAGAGAGACAGAGAGAAACACAGAGACAGACCAGTGGAAGGAAAAGATCGAGAGACAAACTGAAAGAAAGAAAAACAACACAAAAAACAGGACACAGTACAGAACAGACACAAACACAGGGACACCCGACAACCTTGAAACAGCAGAGAAAGAGAGTGAAAAGACAGACACAGAAGAAAAAGTATCGAGAGAGAGAGAGAGAGAGGGACAGAGAGAGGAGGACAGAGAGAGACAGAGAAAGGGACAGAGAGAGACAGAGAGAGGGACAGAGAGAGAGAGAGAGAGGGACAGAGAGAGAGAGGGACAGAGAGAGACAGAGAGAGAGAGAGAGAGAGAGAGAGGGACAGAGAGAGAGAGAGAGGGACAGAGAGAGAGAGAGGGACAGAGAGAGAGAAAGAGAGAGAGAGAGAGACAGAGGGACAAAAAACCACACACCCACACGGTTAAAGAAAACCCCCCCCCCCCAACACATGCAGTTACTGTTAACTATATAAGCTAGATCCACTTCACCTCCTCCATCGGGGGGGGGGGGGGGGGGGGGGGGGGGGGGGGGCGGGGCTGGGGCTGGGGGTGGAGAGAGGATCGATTCTCATTTACCCACGGGGCCAGTTATAGGAACCCCTCACCCAATCTCCTTTCTCCCCTCCTCCTCCCTGCCCCTCCCCACCACCACCACACACACCTCTTCGCGGCTGTCAGTCCCCCCCCCCCCCCCCCCCCCCCGTACCACTTAACCACTCCCACCACGTAACCCCCCCAGGGAAAAGAGGTGAGGAGGGGGTAGGGTAGGGATGGGGGGGTCGGGGGGTTCGGGGGGGGGGAGTGTCCCTCTACGGAGGACCCACCACAAGTGCCGGACTGTCTCGTTTTTTCTCTCCTCCCCCTAGCACCTCCTCCACCCCCCACTCACTCACACACACCCACCCCCTTCTCCTCCTACTACCCTCTCCTCCTGAGCCTCCCTGTTCGAATTTGCAGCTTCTAGCTTAACTCACTCACTACGGCCAGTCCTCTCTTCTCCTCTACACAGACCCCTCGGATGTCCAGTGGGTGTCTGAATGACCCAGCCGTCATGATAAAAATTGAAGTGCAGCGTTGTGAGCACAGTATAAGCTTTAAGCTTGTTGATGCTCTTTTGTCATTGTTTGCGTTCCAGTCATGTGTACTGTTGAACAATTAACTCACTCAGTACGGCCAGTCATCTCTTCTCTACACAGACCCCTCGGATGTCCAGTGGGTGTCTGAATGACCCAACCTTTAGCTTCCGTCGTCAGAATTGTGGTATTCTTTGTCAACATTCACCTCTTCAGTATAAGAGCCTTCCGCTTGCAATATTTTGATGATGGTAATTGGGGTGAAACGCTGTTAACGTCGTCTCTATCGCCGTTCGAATGGAGAGAGTTAAGCCTTAATCTTTGAATAACAGCTGGTTTTAATCATGTATGTCTTTGTTTTAAACCACTGTATTATATTTTCATCTAGTACTCTTACTGTTCTTATCGCATAACAGCTAGTTTTAATCATGTATGTCGTTTTAAACCACTGTATTATATTTTCATCTAGTACTCTTACTGTGCTTATCGCACTGGTTGATTTCTGATCATGGCATGAGATTTATTAGCATGCACTTTGTATCTATGCATTTCATGTTCTTTTTGTATTCATGATGAATGACTTTATGCTCGCTGAGAAGAAACTAAAGTTTATAAAAACCTTTTGGGTGGTAGTTGAATCCTCTTTGTTTCGACACGACGTTTCGGACCATAGGCCCGTTGTCAAAATTGCTGCTCGGGGGAAAAAAGAAAAGAAAAAAAAGAGCAGATACCCAACGTGTTGATCAATTTTTGAGGATCCGCGCAAAGTATAACACACACACACACGTATATACATATATCTATATCTATATATATATACATACACCCACACATACAGGTGTGCACACTGACAAGAGTAGAAATGCACACACACACACACACACACACATACACACACACGCACGCGCGCATGTATATACATATATCTATATCTATCTATATAGATATATATATATAATACACGCACACATACAGGCGTGCACACTGACAAGAGAGTAGAAACGCGCGCGCACGCACACACACACACACACACACACACAAACATCTGACATAGCATGACCCTAAACATCTTGCACAGAAGATGTCTTTAGAGACCAAAAAAATATGACAAGCAAACTTTCATATTATATACAATTATGTTTCTCACAACAATACCTTTGATCATCCAGTCTGCTTTTCCGGCATTTCGGCGGGTAGACGGTTCAATTCTCCGCCAGAACCCACGGTTCGCATGGGCCCTGACAGGGCATTCACGCCCACCACAACACCTTTCTGCAGTGGCGGCGGCCTGGTACCTAATTTCCACCACGGCGGTCGCCAAAGCGGTCTCCATGCCGCCAAGAAGAATATCTCGCTGCTTAGTAAAAACAAAGACTGGTTTGGCTGCCGACATTGTTGTCTTGGTGAACCAAACCAACAAAACGATAAAGGGAAAAAATAACAACAACAACAACAATAGTAAAACAATAAAATCTTGCTGCGGCGGCAACCAACGAACTAAAACAGATGAAATCCAAGGCAGGAAACGGGTGAGTGAATTCGAAATCTTCCCACTTTCTTTTTTTTTTTTTTTTTTTTTTAATAGCGAAGACAACTCAGAATTGGCACGAGGAAAACATGTTTCCCCCCCAAAAAAAAACCCAGCAAAGTTTTGGAGTGAACACCGATGAAGAAGAAGAAGAAAAAAAAAAAATGTTGACACGCTCGCCACGAGAGTTGCTCACGGTTTTCACACCACTGGCGAACGTGTGTTTGTGAACACACCCACGTTACCTGCCCATCTTCCTAGCCACAGAGACAGAGAGGGAACACACACACACACACACATTCTGTGTGTGTGTGTGTGTGTGTGTGTGTGTGTGTGTGTGTGTGTGTGTGTGTATATATATATACGCGCACACATACAGGCGTGCACTCTGACAAGAAAGTGTGTGTGTGTGTGTGTATATATATATATATATATGTATATATATATATATATATATAACTGTATAAAATTACATCTTCTGTCGTTCTGTCGGCACATTTCTTCACACATTTTTGCAGTAGCTTTTTTGCTTTGGGTCTGGAAGTGGGTGTGTGACTGCGGTAGTGGAGGGGAAGGGGGTGGGGGGGGGAGAAAGAAAGTTCCATCCTACCCCCCCCCCCCCCATCCCCGATTTTCCAACTCTACACTGCTCTGTTACAGAAAAAAAGTCTTTGAGTAAAAGTTGTTCTCTCTCTCTCTCTCTCTCACACACACACAGTCTCACTTATATCTATCTCCCTCCCTCTCTGTCTAACACACACACACACAATCTCACTTATATCTATCTCCCTCACTCTCTGTCTAACACACACACACACACACAATCTCACTTATATCTATCTCCCTCCCTCTCTGTCTAACACACACACACACACGCACACACAATCTCACTTCTGTGTGTGTGTGTGTGTGTGTGTGTGTGTGTGTATGTGTGTTATGCATTATCATATTTCTTATATCCTCTCCCCCCTTCCCCCTCCACCTTCATCATTCCAACCCTTTGCAAGCAGTTTTTCCCTCCCTTCCCCCCCCCCCCTCCGCCCCCCCCAACTCAGCAACATCTCCATTCTCCATTCACCAGTTCAAAAATCGCCTTCCTCCTCCTTCACACACACACACCCTTCACCACTCTTTTCTGTTAAAGGGGAAGGGTAGGGGGGGTGGGGGGGGGGGGGGAGGGAGTGAAGCTGGTAGGCACATGTAGTGGGAATGGGGTGGGGGGAGGGTGGCGGTGGTTGCGATCGACAACCCACCACCACCACGGTACAATGAGACTAGGACCATCTGCAAAGCAGTACAGCCGAAGTTATTACTTCGGCGGCGGCGGCAGCAACTTTCAGAAGCGTCTGTCCCTCTTACTCAACATGTGTGGCAGCACCCGCTACACAGGCACTACTACCACAACTGGCTGTTACATACACCCCCCCCCCTCCTTCCACCTCTCCCAACCCCCCCCCCCCCTCCTCCCTCCCTCCACCCCCTTACACTCCCTCCGTCCGTCCAAGAACGTCGCTGTCTACTCGCCACGACAATACCACTCCTCACCTCACCCACTCACCAACAACACCCACCCACCTCCCTTCTTTGTCCCTCTACTTCCCGCTAAAGACCAGTAGAAGTATCGTGAAAGCACCATATGCTGGGGCAGTGGAGTTGTGTGGGGGGTTGGAACTGAATGAAACTTTTTTTTTTTTTGGGGGGGGGGGGGGGGGGGGGGGGGGGTGTCTCCAGAGAACGAAGAGCATGGAGGCAAGAAGGTGTAGAACAGCGTTTCGCCCCCCTTGTACTCCCCCCCCCTCCACCTTCCCACCTCTCGCTCCCCCCCGCCCCCCA
>NC_134899.1:52080114-52100114 GCF_041734735.1 Babylonia areolata | reverse complement strand
GGGTTAAGAAGAAGAAGAAAAATCCCCGAGGGGAGAAATCTGGTGGTGGTGGTGGTGGTGGTGGAAAAGGGCTGAGAGAACTGTGGCTTACATATTATATTTGTAACACTCTGCGTTAATTCCTGTACCCCCCCCCCCCCTCCTTCCCCCCCCCCACCGGTTCCATTTTTTTCTTCTTCTAAAAAGAACCTCAATAAAACATACCAGCGTGGAGCTGACAGACAGAAGAATATCACTCGAACTTAAGCTTTGTGTAGTTATCAGTGACGTTAAAAAACAACAACAAAAAAACGAAACAAAAACCGAACGTTCCACGTTCCAACTTTACTCTTCTCGGTTCCTCATCTTTCCATATCTGTTATGCATGTGTGGGTGTATGTGTGAATGTGTGTCTTCATGTTTTACATTTATTTGCTTATTTATCATTGTTGTCTTATTTATTTATTTACTTATTATTATTATTTTATTATTATTACTATTACTACTACCTTTTTTATATAGTATAATTATTATTTATTTATGTAAGCTTATCTATTATTTATTCACTTTTTTTTTCTCAAGGCCTGACTAAGCGCGTTGGGTTACGCTGCTGGTCAGGCATCTGCTTGGCAGATGTGATGCAGCGTATATGGATTTGTCCGAACGCAGTGACGCCTCCTTGAGCTACTGAAACTGAAACTGAAACTCCGGTAGTTGGTTCTCTTGGGACAGGCAAGTGTACAACGCTGCAGCTGGCCCCAGCCACAGCCACTAACATCTCCAGTGTCTATACCCCAGCCTACTAACACAGCGAACAGGCCAGCACTCACCACGAGACATTACCTCTGACAGGGGCAGCCACCCTCCCCCCCAACCCCCCTCCCCCCTCCCCCCCCGCACCTCTGGTGGTACACAGACAACTGGGGGAGTTATTAACCCAGCCAGCAACATGTGTGCATTTTGCATGCCGGCTTGTTATCCTTGGCACCCGGAGGATGCGCAGACGCTCGGACTCGATGCCATCCACCCTGACACAGTTACTTCGGAGAGCCGAGCTTGGCTGCCAACTGAAAACCGGGCTCAAGGGTTTCAGAGGAACAGCGGGCTGCTGTTTTTTTTTGTTTTTTTTGTTTGTTTGTTGTTGTTGTTGTTTCTTACCTTCTGTAAACCTTTTTGTCAGGAATTCTGACTTGACACAGTTTATGTAACATGCAGCTTTTTTTTTTTTCTTTCCATAGTTGTGCCCCTGTGTTATGTTATGAAAAGGAAAAAAAAAGGGGGGCGGGGGGGTGGGGGGGGGGGGGGCTGTTGTTAAAAAAAAAAAAATCATCGTTGTTTTGTCCCTCACACGCCAACTGCAACCACAACTGCTGTTGCTGCTGCTGCCACCGCTACTGTGCTGTTTTTTGTTTGATTGTTTGTTGTTGTGTCTTAAAGGGTGTTTTCCTTCCTAAAGTGCTTTCATGGCTATCTTAGAGGACCATCGGAAGCTTGAAAAGGTGTGGGAGAAAAGTCGAAGTTTGTTGTTGTTGTTGTTGCTGTTGTTGTTGCTGTTGTTGTTGTTGTTGCTGTTGTTGTTGTTGTTGTTGTTGTTGCTGTTGTTGTTGTTGGCTTGGAGAGCGAGGACGTGGCGGATAGGAGCGGGCGGAGTATTGTGGAGGGCTGATGAAAGTGAAGTTGTCTGAAGAAATTGCTGCCTTTTTTTTTTCAGGCTGTGTCATCGTGGAAACGTTGCCTTAGCTTACTTTATACCCCACCCCCCACCCCCACGCCGCTCATTTAGATTCCCCCATTCACGGCCACACCCGGGTTCGTCCGTCACAGTTCCAGCGTCGGCAGTCCGCAGGGAACCATCGATGTTAGTTCGCCAGAGGACCACACACCAGAGAAGACCCTGCACTGCTGCTGAGTCACTTCGGTGGTGTTCAGTGGTGCCTGTTCTGATTTAACGTACTTTGGACACCACCTACTAAGCCCCCTACTAACGACAATAATGGCTTAGTCGCGGAGCTAGAGTGGAGACCGCCTCCACGTCCCCCCCCCCCCCCCCCAACAACAGCCCCCTATGAATCTGCCGACACTGAAGACACTGATAAGATAAGATAAGATAAGAATAACTTTATTATCTCCAACTGGAGAAATTTGGTCAGGTGCATTATCACAACATAGACAAGTAAACAACATGGGGACCATAACTGTAAAAGCCAACAACAGCCCCTACAAATATTACGAAGATACAAATGTAAAAAAATATCACAGAAGTGGAGGGGTATGGAAACTGATGTCACCATGAGAACAGGCCGTTTCGCTTTTGTTTGTTTGTTTATTTATTCATTTATTCACCACAGTTCTACTGTAAGCGTAAACACAGACACAAGATAAACAAGAACAGAGCCTCAATAAAATTAAAAAACAAAACAAAACAAAACAAAAAACAAAAACTCCCCCCCAAAAAACAAAAAATGTACTGAGCCAACAAAAACAAAGGCCTCATCCAAGCACGCTTTACGCATCACTGACTGCTAAGTGAGCGTGCTACCTTTCCTGTCTGGCTCTACTCAGTCAGTCACTTCTTCGGGAGACGGTTTGGCATCGGGTGGAGGGGGAGGGGGAGGGGGAGGGGGGGGGAATGGAGAGGTAAGGGTGGAGGGAGGGGGTGGGTCGGGCAGGGTTGTCTGTTGTCCATTATCCACTTCACTGTGTAAAGAAGGAGAAACAACAACAACAACAACAAAATGTAATATGTCATGTATTTTGTATTTGTATATTTGTATTTTTTTCCCGACTTTCTCCGTGTGAAATTCGGGCTGCTCTCCCCAGGGAGAGCGCGTCGCTACACTGAGAGCGCCACCCATTTTTATTTTATTTTATTTTATTTTATTTTTTTGTTGTATTTTTTCCTGCGTGCAGTTTTATTTGTTTTTCCTATCGAAGTGGATTTTTCTACAGAATTTTGCCAGGGACAACCCTTTTGTTGCCGTGGGTTCTTTTACGCGCGCTAAGCGCATGCTGCACACGGGACCTCGGTTTATCGTCTCATCCGAATGACTAGCGTCCAGACCGCCACTGGTGTTGGGAGAAAATATCGGCGGCTGAGCCGTGATTCGAACCAGCGCGCTCAGATTCTCTCACTTCCAAGGCGGACACGTTACCTCTAGGCCATCACTCCACTGTAACAATAGCTATCCAGCTCAGTCGGTCTGTCTTCTACCGTCATCTCTCTCTCTCTCTCTCTCTCTCTATCACTCCCACCATCTTCTGACCATTTCTCCAGGCACAAGCAGAAAGTTTAAAAAAAAAAAAAAAAAAAGCAAGTCGCAGAGATCTACTATACCTATAACACCTCCCCCCCCCCCCCCCGCCCAAACACGTCCACGGCACTATGCACTCACTTCCTCCACCACCACCCGTCCCAACCCAACCTTATCCCCCCCCCGCCCCCTCCCCGCCACTCCCTTACACTACCCTACTACTACTACTACTACTACCAGTGAAGCACAGATATCACCACCCGCTTGCAAAAGAGCAAGGGTGATGGGAATGTATTGGTTGACCAGCCAGCCAGCCAGCCAGCCAGTGCATCGACCTGCTTATGGAATCTACGGCCATCCGTGTGCAGACAGGCCAGGCTATCATAATAGCAGACATTCGAGTGGTGCAGCATGGGGTCAGCCCGATACTCCCCTGTCTCGATACTCCCCCCCCGCGCCAATACTCCCCCCGTGTCGATACTCCCCCCGCGTCAATACTCCCCTGTGTCGATACTCCCCCCGCGTCAATACTCCCCCGTGTCGATACTCCCCCCTGCGTCAATACTCCCCCGTGTCGACACTCCCCCCGCGTCAATACTCCCCCGTGCCGATACTCCCCCCCGCGTCAATACTCCCCCGTGTCGATACTCCCCCCGCGTCCCACGTCAATACTCCCCCGTGTAGATACTGCCCCCGCGTCGATACTCCCCCGTGTCGATACTCCCCCCCGCGTCAATACTCCCCCCGTGTCGATACTCCCCCCCGCGTCAATACTGCCCCGTGTCGATACTCCCCCCGCGTCAATATTCCCCGTGTCGATACTCACCCCCGCGTCAATACTCCCACGTGTCGATACTCCCCCCGCGTCAATACTGCCCCGTGTCGATACTCCCTCCGCGTCAATATTCCCCTGTGTCGATACCCCCCCCCCCCCCCCCCGCCCCCCCGCGTCAATACTCCCCCGTTCTATATGTTACCGAACACACACACACACACACACACACACACACACTGCGTGAACAGTTTCTTTTCCCTCACCAGTAGCTGTCTTTTTCCTCTATGTTTGTCAAATAACACTTATGGTTAAAAGACGCTAAACTGAAGAAGAAGAAGAAAGAGGAGAAGAAGAAGAAGAAGAAGAAGAAGAAGAAGAAGAAACATAAGAAGAAGGAAAAGAAGTAACAGAAACAGAAACAAGAGTAACAGAAGAAGACAGGGGAGGGGATTTCTACACGCACAATAAGGGCTCCAGAGACCCCCAGCAGCAGCAGCAGCAGTAGCAGTAGTAGTAGTAGTAGTAGTAGCACCAACACTAATCAGACCACCTTCAGTCCATCTCACGGACTCCAAAAACTAGAAGTACGTCCAGCGGTCCAGCCTCTCCTCCTCCTCCTTCCTCCCCACCACCCCACCCCCTTCTGCTACCATTACCCCCTTCATCTATATGGAGTGATGGCCATGTGGAGTGATGGAGTGATGGCCATGTGGAGTGATGGCCATGTGGAGTGATGGCCATGTGGAGTGGTGGAGTGATGGCCATGTGGAGTGGTGGAGTGATGGCCATGTGGAGTGATGGCCATGCGGAGTGATGGCCACGTGGAGTGATGGAGTGATGGCCATGCGGAGTGATGGCCATGTGGAGTGATGGCCATGTGGAGTGATGGCCACGTGGAGTGATGGCCACGTGGAGTGATGGAGTGATGGCCATGCGGAGTGATGGCCATGTGGAGTGATGGCCATGTGGAGTGATGGCCTAGAGGTAACGCGTCCGCCTAGGAAGCGAGAGAATCTTGAGCGCGCTGGTTCGAATCACGGCTCAGCCGCCGATATTTTCTCCCCCTCCACTAGACCTTGAGTGGTGGTCTGGACGCTTAGTCATTCAGATGAGACGATAAGCCCGAGGTCCCGTGTGCAGCATGCACTTAGCGCACGTAAAAGAACCCACGGCAACAAAAAGGTTGTTCCTGGCAAAATTCTAAGAAAAATCCACTTCGATAGGAAAAAACAAATAAAAGTGCACGCAGGAAAAAGAAAAAAAGAAAGGGTGGCGCTGTAGTATATAGCGACGCACTCTCCCTGGGGACAGCAGCCCGAATTTCACACAGAGATAAAAGAAATACAAATACAAAATACATGTCCAACCTCTGTGACGGCTTCCTCCGTCTGGACAGCGCACGTGCTAACAGTCTAACCCCCCTCCCCCGTCCCACATCCCCCCCCGAGCCCCCCCCCCCCCTCCTCCCCCTCCACCTCTCCTCCAACGCAGGGCCGCCTCTTCCATCCTATTTGTAGAGAAGGAGTGTGTATGTGTGTATGTGTGTGTGGGGGGGTAGGGGTGGGGAAGTTTGGATGGGCAAAAGGTGGCCATTCACAGATATTACACTTGTCTGCATCCACTTTTTTCTTCTTCTTCTCTCTCTCTCTCTCCCCTTTCTCCCCTGCTTATCAGTGAAGGTGAAGAAAGGGGTGGGGTGATGGTAGAGGGTACAGGGGGTGTGGGGCGCGGGGTGGGGTGGGGGGTAGGAACAAGTTGGAGAGGAGGGAGGGAGTGAGGGAGGGGGGGAAGGAGTACCAGTATAGTGGTAGGAGAAGGACAGGCGAATGAAGGTGGGGAGGAGGGGGGGGGGGGGGGGGCTTCAGTATAGAGTTGGGGAGGTGGGGATGGGGCACTTCGATGATGGTCTCGGGTGGGTGTTTTTTTTAGTTTGGTTTGGTGAAAAGGAGGAGCTGGCACGGACATTGTGTGTGTTGTGTGTGTGTGTGTGTGTGTGTGTGTGTGTGTGTGTGTGTGTGTGTGTGTGTGTGTAAGAGAGAGAGAGAGAGTCTCCTTGTCTGTCTGTCACCCGGTCTCTCTCTTTATCTATCTCTCCCTCTCTGTAAGATGAGGTCTGGCACACAACAGTCTCCATGTCTCTCACTCCCCCCCCCCCCCCTCCAGTCTCTCTCCCTCTATCTCTCTGTATGATGAGGTCTGGCCCACAAGAAAGTCTCCGTGTCTGTCTATCGATGTCTGTCTCCCTGTCTCTCTCTCTTTCAGCACTCTCCCCCCTCCGCACCCACCCCCTCTCTCTCCCCCCCCTCTCTCTCTCTCTCTGTAAGATGAGGTCTGGCATACAAGAAAGTCTCCGTATCTGTCTATCGATGTCTGTCTCCCTTTCTCTCTCTCTGCCCCTCTCTCTCCACCTTCCTCCCCTCTCTCTCTGTAAGAGGTCTGGCACACAAGAAAATTTCCGTGTCTGTCTGTCTCCCTGTCTTTCTCCCCCCCCCCCCCCCCCCCCCCCCCCCCCCCCCCCCCCCCCCCCCGCATCTCCCTCTCTCTCTCCCTCACTCTCTCCCTCCACCCCCCCCCCCCTCTCTGTAAAGATGAGGTCTGGCACACAAGAAAGTCTCCGTGTCTGTCTATCGATGTCTGTCTCTCTTCCTCCCCTCTCTCCACCCTCCCCCATCCCTCCCCCCTCTCTCTCTCCCTTCCTCCCCTTTCTCTCCACCCTCCACCCCCCTCCCTCTCCCCCTCTCTCTGTAAGATGTCAGGTCTGGCACACAAGAGAGTCTCGGGGGCCGGCAGGAAGCTAGCCCCCATCCCACAACATCCTCCCCAGACTGCAAGCAGGAAGCTTTCGAGTCTGCTGCTGGCGTGACCACCGCCTTTCCTTCTCTCCCTTCTTCTTTTTTTTTTTTTTGGGGGTGGGGGGCGTGGGGGGGGGTGGGGGGTGGGGGGTGGGGGTGGGGGGTTGGGGGTCCCTTTTTCTTTTGTTTTTCTTCTTTTATCTCTCTTTTTTTTTCTCCCTTCTTTGTTTTCATGCCTTTTCTTTCTTTTCTTTGCCTTTCTTTCCTTTATCTTTCTTCCCCTTCTTTTTCTCTCTTTTATCGTTTTCTGTCTTTCTTTCTTTCATTTCTCACGTTCATCTTTTTTTGTTTTCTTTTTCTTGACGTTTCTCTCTATTTTCTCTTCTTTTCTTTTGTTTTCTCTCTGTGTCTTTTTTTGTTTTTTGTTGTGTTTTTTTTTGTTTGTTTTTTGCTTGGTTGTTTTTGATTTCTACGTTTTTCTTCCTTCGTTTTCCTTTTCTTCTTCTCTCTTTCTTGATGTTCTTTCTTTTCTGTTCCTTATTCCTCTCTCTGACTCGAGTCTCTCGTCATTTTTTTCTTTCTTTCAGTTCTCTCTCTCTCTCTCTTGTCACTAGAGCTGTACAGCTAATGACATTAAACGTTTCAGTGTTCAGTGCTCAGCGTTCAGTGTTCTCTCTCTCTCTCTCTTGTCACTAGAGCTGTACAGCTAATGACATTAAACGTTTCAGTGTTCAGTGCTCAGCGTTCAGTGTTCTCTCTCTCTCTGTCTCTGTCTGTCTGTCTCTCTCTCTCTCTCTAGATATATATATATATATATATATATATATATATATATATATATATATACACAAGTCTTGTTCTTTTTTCTGTCTGTCTCTCATTGTCAGTCTCTTTATTTGACCAGTGGGTCTCTCAATATAATTGTAGTCTTTCTGTCTGTCATTATTTCCTTTTCGTTAGCTTTCGTTCTTTCCTTCCTTCCTTCCTACTCTTTAAGAGTTTGCACACCCTCTCTCTTTTTCTTCTAGCCATACTGATCTCTCTCTCTCTGTCTCTCTCTCTCCCTCTCTCTCTCTCTCTGTGTCTGTCTCTCCTTAGTAATGTTAGAGAATGACTCATTCGACCTAAATACTACAAACAACCCTGTGTGTTTAAGTCGGGTTTATTGTTGTCAAGCACTGATGTCACTGCTGTTCGTAATTTACATCTCTGTACCTGTAGAAGGCTTTTAAGTTTAGAGAACTAGCTACCGTCCTAGTCTGTTCTATAACTTGTAATTAATGCTTGGCTTTTGTTATTGGTTTGATTTTTTTTTACGTGTTTCGCACTTTATGTTGTGTATGTTGTGAATTGTTGGCACACCCCATCATCAGGGGACATAACCTGGAATGAATAAATTATCCGTATCCCCCTCTCTCTCTCGCTCTCTCTCTCGCCGTATTTAACATGAATGTGTCTGTGTGTGTGTGTCTGTCTCAGTGTCTGAACGGAAGTACAGTTGCACAAAACAGCAAGCGACGGAGTGTCTATTATATAACAGCGGGCGCCTCGCGTGTACGTGCGTTCGCGCCTGCGTATGTAAATGTGTATACCTTTAAAGATGTGAATGCCTGGGCAGGTGCCCGCTGAACTTCACGAGCAATGGGCAAAGATAGATAGATAAGACAAAGGGGGGGGGGGGGGGGGGGGGGGGGAGAGAATAAGAGAGAGAGAGAGGGGGCGGGGGAGGGAGAAAGACAGATACACAGAGAGAGACAGAGAGAGGGCGAGTGAGTGAGAGAGAGAGAGGGAGAGTGAGAGAAAGACAGAGAGAGAGACAGAGACACAGAGAAAGAGACAGAGAGAGAGAGAAAGCGAGTGAGGGAGAGTGAGGGAGAGACAGAGAGAGACAGAGACAGAGAAAGAGTGAGGCAGAGAGACAGAGCGAGAGAGAGAGACAGAGAGAGACAGACAGAGACAGAGAGAGAAAGACAGAGACAAAGAGAGAGAGAGAGAGCGAGTGAGAGAGACAGTCAGACAGAAAGAGAGAGGGGGAGATAGAGACAGAGGGATACAGAGAGACAGAGAGAGAGAGGGGTGGGGGTGGGAACAGAAGCAGAGAGACAGAGAGACAGGGAGAGACAGAGAGAGACAGGGAGAGACAGAGAGAGAGATCAATACTCTCTGCACACAGTACACTCACAAACGGCAACAGCACGTACCAGCAGAGCAGCTTGCTTCATTTAACCAAACAATACAGCGCTGAGAGAAGGGTGGCCGTTGGTAGATATCTGTGTACGAGGGGAAGAAGGGGGGAGGGGGGAGGGGTCGGGTGTGAGGGTGTACATGGTAGGGGGGCCAACTTTCGTTTGTAGCACCATGCCATTAGCGCCGGCCTATGCACGCACACGCACACGCGCACGCGCGCGAACACACACACACACACGAACGCATACACGCACGAGCTCGCGCGCGCGCGCGAGAGAGAGAGAAAGATGAAGAGAATGTGTGTGTGTGTGTGTGTTGTGTGTGTGTTGTGTGTGTGTGTGTGTGTGTGTGTGTGTGTGTGTGTGTGAGAGGGAGAGGGGAGAGAGACACAGAGAGAGAGAAAGAGACAGACAGACAGAGAGACAGAGACAGAACACATTAGCTGGAAATGTAAATTTGAAACAAACAAATTTAAACCAAACCCAAAACGATGAAAGATTCTTTCACACACACACACACACACACACATTCTTTTTCATACACACACACGCGCGCGCGCACACACACACAGACAGACAGACACACACACACACACACACACACAGATTAGACTTTTACAACAAAATTAAAAGAAACGATTATCAAATTGAGAATTATCTAACTGATAAAATCGATCCTGCTCACAAACAAGCTCTTTGTCAACTCAGAATAAGCGCACTTTATTCAAATATCGAACGAGGAAGATATGCAAACATTCCCAGAGAAGAGAGGTTATGTGATATAATTATATGAGGTTGTTGAAGATGAATCACATATCTTAGATACGTGCATCTTATTTCATAATTTGCGAAACCATCTAATTACAACTGTACAGCAGTATTATCATCAATCAAATGTGGGCACTAGAAAAATACAAAAGAATATCCTAAAACCAGGTGGTTCAACTGCGATGACTGTAAAAAAAAACAACACAAAACAAAACAAAAACAAACAAAAAAAACAACAACCCCCCCCCCCCAAAAAAAAAAAAACAACAACAAAAAACAACAACACAAAAACAACAACAAACAAACAAAAAACAAACCCCCAAAAACAAAAACAAAAAAAAACAAAAAAACCACTCGCCAACTATGTATTTCACTGCATGCGTATTAGATGACCGTTTATTTTTTTTTGTTTCTTTTGTTCTTTGTTGTGTCTATTAATCCTTCGGGATTTTATGACAGTAAACGAAGTCGAGTCGAGTCGAGTCACACACACACACACACACACACACACACACACACACACACACACACACACTCGTCTCTCTTGCTGGGGACAAAAAAAGAAAAAGAAAGTAAAAAGAAAGAGAAGAAACAAAAGAACTTTTTGAGTTGTTTTTTTTTTCCCCCAACGTGCAACCATCAATGTATCCGACTCTCTTTCGATTTTCCCCCCGACACTATAGAATTTTGCTTGAAAGGGCAAAAGCCAAATCATATTGTATCCTGTACAGTATTGTTGGTGTTTTCTTCTTCTTCTTCTTCTTCATCTTCGTCTTCTTCCAGAATCGTTGCAGGCAGCTCGTACAACAACTTCAACAGACATCTGTTTGGCATTCAGTTTAGAGCTGAGACATTTCCAGTTCAATAATCATTCGCCTGCGCCAGTTTAACAAGCCACGCTTCCAAATGATTTTCGGTTAATAAATGGGGAAGAGATTAGCACACACACACACACAGACACACGCAAACACACACACACACACACAAACACACACACACACACACATATATATATATAAAGGATATTCACAATTCGAATAACACAGGACATATTCCCAGTCAGGTGATGCTAACAGAGGATGAATATATACAAACAAGATTGGGAAAATTTGTTTATGAATGCTGCTGCAATTTACTGCATTAACTGATTGATTAATTGTGTGTTTTTCATTCGTTCATTCATTTACCATTGCACTTGTGTCTTATAAACCTTACGGTGTCATGACAATAAAATCTATTCTATTCTATTCACACACACACACACACACACAGGATAATGGCGACAGTCGTGGTAGTGACGAGTTTGATTCATCTGTTAATTTTTTGCTGTTGTTGTTTTTTGTTATTTGTACGCTTATAGTTGACTTCATCAAGATTTTCGGCTTATACATATTATTATTATTAGTAGTAGTAGTTCTTTTTTTATGTATTTATCTATTATTTCTTCACCTTTTTATTTCTTCTCAAGGCCTGACTAAGCGCGTTGGGTTACGCTGCTGGTCAGGCATCTGCTTGGCAGATGTGGTGTAGCGTATATGGATTTGTCCGAACGCAGTGACGCCTCCTTGAGCTACTGAAACTGAAACTGTTTAATTTCTGCCAACGCCTTTCCTTTGCACAACTGATATCAGGTTAATAATGTTAAAACCACACGGTACAAATAAAAGTGCAGAAAACGCCCCAGTTAAGTGTGGAAATTAACTTTGGGAGCAACTGTCAGATATTACTATGACGAGACTAACAATCTGAGCAAAAACGTGATTCTGTTGATTGATAGTGTTAATAAATAAATAAACAAATGAATACATAAATAAATAAACAGTTAACAAAATTCCACCACCAATTCCACCTTGGCATCAGAGATCTTTTCCCATCCCTCTTGCGGCCAATCAGTGGCAGCCTCTGTGCGTGTGTGTATGTGTGGGTCTGTGTGTTTGAGTGCGTCTGTGCATGCGCGAGGGTGTAAGTGTACACAAGTGTCAGGAGAGTTCTGTGCACGTGCATGTGTGTGTGTGTGTGTGTGTGTGTGAGGGAGGGGGGAGGGTGCGGGAGGGAGGGGGGTAGAGGATGAGGTATGTGTGTGTATGCATGCCTACACTGTGGGAGCAACGGAATATTGGAACGTGCGGGTGTGTATATATATATCTTTGTATATATGTGTGTGGGGTTGGGGGTGGGGGATATGGGCGTATCTGTGTGTGCTTGTACAAGTAAGTGTTCATCTGTGTGTGTGTGTGTGTGTGTGTGTGTGTGTGTGTGTGTGTGTGTGTGTGTGTGTGTGTGTGTGTGTGTGTGCCGTGGAAGCTGCGATACGTAGCCTAGAAATGAGTGTGTGGAGGAGGGGGTAGAGGAGGTGCAGGGTAATGTGTGTGTGTGTGTGTGTGTGTGTGTGTGTGTGTGTGTGTTGGGGCTCATGTACGTTTATGTGTATTTGACTGTCATATCTGTGAAACTGCATGTTTGGTGCATATCTGTTATGTATATGTGGGTGTATGTGTGAATGTGTGTCTCCATGTTTTACATTTATTTGCTTATTTATCATCATTGTTGTCTTATTTATTTATTTATTTATTATTATTATTATTATTATTATTACTTTTTTATATTATAATTATTAATTAATTATTTATTTATGTACGCTTATAGTTGAGTTCATCAAGTTTTTGCGCCTTATACATATTATTAGTAGTGGTAGTAGTTATTTTTTTATGTATTTATCTATCATTTATTCATCCTTTTTTTTTCTCAAGGCCTGACTAAGCGCGTTGGGTAACGCTGCTGGTCAGGCATCTGCTTGGCAGTTCAGACACACACATACACACAATCTACGCACTCACACACGCACGCAAACGCGCACCACCATAGGCCTGCCTATCTATCCACCCAACTGACAACGTTACACACCACCGCACAAACACAACACGTGTAATCCTGCCAACATAACAGACACACATAGCAACACAGAATGCAGCAACAACACCGACAACAGCAACAACAATACATATTCCCCCTCCTCCCCTTTTTCCACCATTCCTCCACCCATCCCCCTCCCCCCTCCCCCTCCACCCCCCTGACCTCCACAAACATCTACAAAATTTGTCGTTCAATCGCGGACTTTGTCACTTTACAGACAGTTATCATTATTGTTATTATTATTATTATTAATACACACACGCACGCGCGCGCACGCACATGCACACACACATAGGTCTCTCTCTCTCTCTCTCCACACACACACCCGCCCCACAACAAAAGCACACACCCTCACCCCACCCCACCCCCATCACACATACTCCACACACAACCACACCACCCCTACCACCCTGACCCACACCGCACACCCCTCTCCCACACCCCTACCTTTACCACCACAAAACCCACCACCACCACCACCCCAAAACCATCAATTACACATCAAACCAAAAACACCAAACCGCAACCAACACACACACACAGACACACATATACACACACAGACAATAAATAATAAAGCGCACACACACACACACACACACACACACACACGATAATAAAGTGTACACACACACACACACACACACAGACACACACACACACAATAATAAAGTACACACACACACTAGATAATAAAGTACACACACACACACACAATATTATATATATATATAAAGTACACACACACACACACACACTACTCACCCAATCCAGACAGCTTCTTGTCGTGGTGGGCGACCTTGACCTCCTCGTAGGGCCGAAGGTTGTCGTCCGAGTGAAGGTCGTCGTCAGAGCTGCTGCACGTTTGACTTCCGCGGTTCTTGGTGCGCATGCGCCGTGAGGCACCTCCGGTCCGACCCCCGGGCTTGGAACGTCCGCTGGGGCCGTGGCCGCTCGTTACTGCCGTGGAGGAGGAGGAGGTGGTGGTGGTGGCGGAGGAGGGTGGAGGGAGCTGGGGCGAATGAGTCGGAAGCTGACTGCTACTAATCGCGTCCATGGTAACCTTGTCCAACCTTGCCTGCCCTACCTACCTACCTACCCGTGTGAGGCGGGCAGTTTCTTCGCACTCTCCAAGATGGGTCACAGCATCGTTTTTTTAAGTTGCTGGGCTGCTGCCTGCTGGTGGTTTGATGGTGGCAGTTTAAGGTTAGGTGGGTGGGTTGGTGGGAAAGCTGGGTAGTGGTGGGTTTTTTTTTTTTTTTTTCCTCCGCCTGTGAACAAAAAACATCGAAAGAAAACGGGTTAGGAGACAATATATTTTGGTTTGAGTCATCTTCAATCGTTCAACAGCACTACACATGATCACAACGCAAACCACAGACAAAATTAAAGCATCAACAAGCTTAGGAAGCTTATACCGCGCTCACACACACGTTGCACTTCAAATTCAACGAGACGGGTTGACGAACCATATCATCATTTGTATCAAATAACGTATTCTAAAAAACCCACCAAAAAACAGACAATGCTTTAGAAGTTTCACCTTCTGCCCTTCCGTGTGTGGGAATGAGGGTGGGGGTGGTGGGGGGGATAAGGAAGTGGGGAGAAACTGACAGACATGTTCACACAAAACGTAGAGAGAAAGAGAGAGAGAGAGACAGACAGAGAGACAGAGACAGAAACGAAACGAAACGAAATGTTATTCCACCAGGGTAATGAGATAAGCAAGTACACATGCTTTTTTTCCACTCAGCCCTGGACAAAGAGAGAAACACACACACACAGACACACACACACACACACACACACACACACAACAAGAACACAAAAAACACGCACAAATTCGCAATTATCAAGTACAAGAAAAAGAAAAAAAAGAATTAAGTACTATTAAAAAAAAAGAGAAAAAAACCTTTAAAAGAAGGTAACGGGGGTGGGGGGGGGGCAGGGGGGATAATCCATCGACCACAAACAGAATCACATACACACTCGCACACTCGGGGAAACAACTGTTACAAGGGGAGATAGAAAAAAATTAAAAGAAAAAAAGAAAAAAAAAAGAAAAAAAGAAAGAAAAAGAAGTCAGGCATGATATACTACTCACACACAGACACACTAAGACATCAGTTGCAGAGAGACAGAGAGAGAGGCCTTCTGGATTATCAGTCAAAAACTGGCTTCCATACACTACCAAATTAATCGAAATGAAATTTCTGTAGAGCTATATCGTCTGATAGTTTGACAAAACCTAAACGAAAGTAAAAGAATAAAGAATTTATTTTTCCAAATGTTAGTAGATCAATACTTTTTTTTTTCTTTCGTCCCCCCCCCCCCCACCCCTCTCAAATGAAAAGTTTGTTGGATAATATGCGTTTTATTTTCAAAGTACTGCAAGATGTATCATGACCACATGGTTTTAGTTTCCAAGTACATTTTGCTCATTCCTTTCTCACACCTCTTAATTACCCCCCCTTTAACAGTTGGTACCGACCACCACCACCCCCATCACACACACACACACGTATCGCAACACTCTCTCCCCCCCTCTCTCTGTCTCTATGTCTGCATGCTTCTGTGTATATGTGAGTGTGCGCGCCCGTGTGTGTGTGTGTGTGTGTGTGTGTGTGTGTGTGTGTGTGTGTGCGTGTGTGTGTGTGTGTGTGTGTGTGCGTGCGTGTGTGTGTGTGTGTGTGTGTGTGTGTGTGTGTGTGTGTGTCTGTGTGCGCGCGCGTATGTGAGGGCGCGCGTGTGTGTGTGTATGTGTGTGTGTGTGGGCGAGTGCGCTAATGTCCGCTTTTTCTGCTTTTTTCCCCTTTCCTTTTATTCATTGATTTTTTTTTTTTTGAAATTGTATTCCTTCCTTCCTATATAACAAATCCTTCCATGTTCCTCGATTCGTTCGTCTTCCTCTTTACATGTCCAATAACAGCCGCTGCTTTCCTTCCCTCCGTATTTCTTTGTCGACACATTTCCTTCGCTTTCTCTGTGTGTGTGTGTGTGTGTGTGTGTGTGTGTGTGTGTAGTGTGTGTGTGTGTGTGTGTGTGTGTGTGTGTGTGTGTGTGTGTGTGTGTGTGTAGTGTGTGTAGTGTGTGTGTGTGTGTGTGTGTGTGTGTGTGCCGTGTTTGTGGTGGGGAGGGGGGAGGGGGGGGAGAGAAGGGCGGAAATCGCTATGCAAATTGCCAATTTACTTTGCCTATTCTTCCCCCAAATGCCGCACACACACACACACCCCTACAAACCTGCCCCCTTCCCTTTCCCCCCCCCCTCCTTCCCCTCACACCAACAAGGTACCCGATTCATCTCAAGGGGAGGGGTGTGAGGGGGGACCGGGGTGTGTGTGTGGGGGGGGGGGGGAGCAGTGGGGAGGTGAGGGGGGGGGGGGGCTTGGGGGGGAGGTGGTGGTGGCCTTGAAGTCAACACAATACGGTTTCTGGAGAGCTGGAAATGACCCTCTTATAGCTTCCCTCCATGGACTCCATGTGTGTGTGTGTGTGTGTGTGTGTGTGTGTGTGTGTGTGTGTGTGTGTGTGTGTGTGTGTGTGCGTGAGAGAGTGAAAGAGAGAGAGAGAGAGAGAGAGAGAGAGAGAGAGAGAGAGAGAGAGAGAGAGAGTGTGTGTGTGTGTGTGTGTCTGTGCGTGTGTGTGTGTGTGTGTGTCTGTGCGTGTGTCTGTGTGTGTCTGTGTGTGTGTGTATCTGTGTGGGGGTAGGGGGGCGGAGGGAGATGAGGGCATGTAATCGTATTTCTCACTCAATTTTCTTCATCCTCTGACAAATAAAGGGGGGAAGAATGAGAGCGTCTCGGGCGGTATAGAAAAAAAAGTCCATGTTCATTTTCTTCCTCAAGTCCATGACCACATTTTTGTATGAGAGAGAGAGAGAGAGAGAGAGAGAGAGAGAGAGCTCAGATTTCTTCAGGGAGGATGAGAGAGAGAGAGGGGGGGGGGGGGGGGGGGGCAGGCAGACAATACGGGCCTATCTTATCGTCACCAATGCCGACCGAAAAGCCCGCTTCATGCTCCTCCCAGAGAGTTCATTCTTCTCAATTCTGCCGCACCCACGTCAAAAGAAAAGAAAACCATGCTGCTGCCGGCACCATCTCTTGTTCGGTTCCAACCATACCCCCCCCCCGCCCCCCTAGCCCCCAAACCCTGCAGCCCCCTCTTCCTCCCCCCAGGCTCCCCAATCCAAGTCCTTTATTCCCCCCCCCCCCTCGCCCCCAAGAAAAATCGCTCCCACATCCGTCATTAACTCTCACAGACGAGAGGTGAAAGAGAGGATGAGAGAGAGAGAGAGAGGGAGAGAGAGTGAGTGTGTGTGTGCGAGCGTGCGAGACAGAAACAGAGAGTCACACACAGAGACAGAGAGACAGACAGATAAAGAGACAGACAGAGAGACACATCTAACGTAAGCAACGTGACAAGTGTTGAAGCTGGGCGCAGGTGCTAGTTGGAAGCTGACGACAGCTAGCTACATGGCTTGAGGTCTGTGAACAGCACTGACTGAAGCATCGTGTTCGGTAACCTCGTCCATAATAGTGCACAGTGTCGGCGTTTTCGCTTGGGGTGTGTGTTGAAAAAGTGGTGCCAGCGTTTAGAAAATGAATGTCTTCGTGCTGCAGGTGCCAGTTGTCTGACGGGGCAGTTGACTGCCACGGGTCACCTGTGTATGTTGGCATCAGACTGTATGTGCAGATCTGATGTGCACACACACACACACACACGCACACACACACACACACACACACACACACACACACACACACACACACACACACAGAGCGAGACAGAGAGAGATAGAGACACAGAGAGAGAGAGAGAGAGAGAGAGAGACAGACAGACAGACAGACAGAGAGAGATAGAGACAGAGAGAGAGAGAGAGAGTTCATCTTATTCATCACTGGCCTGTCACATTGTTTCGTAAGGTTTGTCTCGGACTGTTGATTTTTATTTTATTTTATTTTATTTTTACCTGCACCCGAAATGGACAACACTTGCGGACTGATCACCAGTTGATGAATATCAAAGTGTACAATCGTTCGTTTAAATGTTTTATTTCGAGAAGCAAGACAAAATACAGTATCCTATTAAAAAAAACAACAATAATAACAAATAACAACAACCAAAAGAAACCCACACACAAAAAAAACAACCAAACCCAACAACAACTTTAGCAACAACAAGCCTGAGCGTATATGGCGTTCCACCATGTAATACACACGGTCAACAAACGCAATGGCGACTGATGAAAAACAGAATAAGCCATCGAGTGGGGTTTATTATAGCAGTCCTCTGCAGTGGACGAACATGCTGATCTCTCTGTCCGTCACTCTGTCTGTCATCCCACTTTCTTACTCTCCCTCTCTCACCCCCCACCCCTCCCTCCTCTCTCTCCAACACTCTCTTTCTCACCCCCTTTCCCACACACTCTCTTTCTCACCCCCTTTCCCACACCCTCTCTTTCTCACCCCCTTTCTTTCCCACACACTCTCTTTCTAACCCCCTTAATTTCCCACACGCTCTCTTTCTAACCCCCTTTCTTTCCCACACGCTCTCTTTCTAACCCCCTTTCTTTTCCACACGCTCTCTTTCTAACCCCCTTTCTTTTCCACACGCTCTCTTTCCACACGCTCTTTCTCACCCCCTTTCTTTCCCACACTCTCTTTCTAACCCCCTTTCTTTCCCACACCCTCTCTTTCTAACCCCCTTTCTTTTCCACACCCTCTCTTTCTCACCCCCTTTCTTTCCCACACGCTCTCTTTCTCACCCCCTTTCTTTCCCACACGCTCTCTTTCTCACCCCTTTCTTTCCCACACCCTCTCTTTCTCACCCCCTTTCCTTCCCACACGCTCTCTTTCTCACCCCCTTTCTTTCCCACACGCTCTCTTTCTCACCCCCTTTCTTTCCCACACCCTCTCTTTCTCACCCCCTTTCTTTCCCACACACTCTCTTTCTCACCCCCTTTCTTTCCCACACGCTCTCTTTCTCACCCCCTTTCTTTTCCCACACGCTCTCTTTCTCACCCCTTTCTTTCCCACACGCTCTCTTTCTCACCCCCTTTCTTTCCCACACGCTCTTTCTCACCCCCTTTCCAACACACTCTCTTTCTCACCCCCTTTCTTTCCCACACGCTTTCTCACCCCCTTTCTTTCCCACATGCTCTCTTTCTCACCTTCTTTCTTTCCCACACGCTCTCTTTCTCACCCTCTTTCCCACACACTCTCTTTCTCACCCCCTTTCTTTCCCACACGCTCTCTTTCTCACCCCCTTTCTTTCCCACACACTCTCTTTCTCACCCCCTTTCTTTCCCACACGCTCTCTTTCTCACCCCCTTTTCCCACACACTCTCTTTCCCACCCCATTTTCCACACACTCTCTTTCTCACCCCCTTTTCCACACACTCTCTTTCTCACCCCCTTTTCCCACACACTCTCTTTCTCACCCCCCCTCTCCATCTCTCTCTCTCTCTCCCCTACTCCTTTTCTCTCTTCCTCTCTCTCTTTCCCTCTCCCCGCCCCCCAACTCTCTCTTTCTTTGCCCCATCCCTCTTTCAAACAGAAGCGGACACAACAAACGGACAGACAGATTCAGAAGAGATAATAACAATAATAATAAAACTAAACGATAAAAACAAAACTCAGAAGAGATAATAACAATAATAATTAAACTAAACGATAAAACTCAGAAGGGATAATAACAACAATAATAAAACTAAACGATAAACGAAAACTATCAACAACAACAAAACAGTTTAATTAATCGATAACGTCATCAGGGACAAAACCTGCACCGTTTTCATTAGCTCAATTTCACGCAAGCTCACATTCCTCTAAAAATGAAAACGTTCAAGGCGACCCGACGAACAGTGGGTTCACAAGATAAGGGGGAAAGTAATAATCTGGGCGGATCAGCTTGTTTGGGGACCTCTGGCTTGACTGCAAAGTATACTAAAAACAACAACAACAACAAAACCAAAACATTAAAAATATATATATATATTTTTTTTTAAAAATCAGATAAAAACCCACAAACAAAACAACAACAACAGCAACAACAACAACAACACACACACACACACACACACACACACACACACACACGCGCGCGCACTTTCGGCCTGACAAAAAAACAACAACAAAAAACCCCCGAACCATTTCAGTAAACAATAAACCAGTGAAATAGACAGATCTATAGAACAACATACAGGCAGGCAGACAGCAGATAAGTAGGTAAGTAGGTAAACAAGCAGATATAGATAGATAGATAGATAGATAGATAGATACACAAATGTTGTATGCGTGCGTGCGTGTTCTTGTGTGTGTGTGTGTGTGTGTGTGTG
>NC_134899.1:52067614-52072614 GCF_041734735.1 Babylonia areolata | reverse complement strand
GCAAAGGAAAATGTCAACATTCAGCTGAACGCCAGCAAAAATTAATAGCCTGGAAATAACAACAGACTGTCCCTTTTTTTACCGCAATGTATTCGGGCTATCGCTTGTCTCCAACTCTTCAATTGATTAACCCTTTTGCAGACGCATCGTCAATCGACGTGTTTGAAGGCTAACGTTGGACACAAGAGTATTAATAGCAGGAGTGGTAGCAGCAGCAGCAGCAGCAGCAGTAGTAGTAGCAGTAGTAGTTATAATAATAGTAGTAGAAACAGTAGCTGCAGCAGCAGCAGTAGTAGTAGCTGTAGAAATAGCAGCAGCAGCAGGATAGCGACTCAGTGGTCTTCGGACAAGAAGAACCAGACATCGCCAACACAACAGTAACAAGCAGCGGTAGTTGCTGCACCAGTATTAGTGGTACATCAGTGTAGTATAGAGAAACAAAAATCTCCTCCTCCTATTTTAGCAGCAGAAGCAGGCAGCTACAGCAGCAGCAGCAGCAGGAACAGTTGCAGCAGTCGTCGTGGTACCAGCAGAGGGCAGTACCAAGCCGGAAGGCATGTGGACATAACTCTCTCCTGCATGCACGGTGCCTCAAAACGGAAGACGGGAAGCGGAAACCAGTGTCAACTCCAGACAGAAAAGGAAGGGAGAGAAGCAGAGGAGAGTGACTCAGAAAGATAGATGGAAATAGAGAGAGAGAGAGAGAGAGAGAGAGAGAGAGAGAGAGAGAGAGAGAGAGAGAGAGGGAGAGAAAGAGGGAGAGAGAGAGAGACAGACAGACAGAGACATACATACATACATACAGACAGAGAGTCGGAGAGAAACAATGAGAGAGAGAGAGAGAGAGAGAGAGAGAGACCAACAGAAATGGTGTCAACAGCAGACATAATTCTTTTCTTTCTTTCTTAGAAAAAGAAAGAAAAAAAGAAAAAAGATTTAGGCTATACCGGAAGATTAAAGAAACAACAACAAAAAACGAACGGATTTATTTCTTTGAAATTAATTACGAAATACTGGAGGGGAGAAAACCCCCAGAAAATCCCAGCTTCAGTTTCATCAGCGGGTTTAGCAAGTGTCGCTATGTGCGCTCGCCCATCAATAAACACTGCACCACATGTCTCGAGTCCCACAGGCCAAGAACCAATACTGACAGATACAATAAAATAAAACACATTAGTATATATAATAAGAATCTCCCTCACACACACACACACACACACACACACACACACTTAATGTCCAACTGGACTGATGTTATAACTTTTTTTCCCCTTTTTTTCTCCCCTAAGGAGTGGGGGGGTGGGGGGGGGGGCGGTCAGGAAATCTTTGATATTTCACTGTTTCTTTCAGAGTTGTAAAGTTATTCTTTAAGTCAGATTGTTGTTTAGTTAATGTTGTGAATACTATACAGTGTGTGTGTGTGTGTGTGTGTGTGTGTGTGTGTGTGTGTGTGTGTGTGTGTGTGTGTGATTTAATGTCTATCCACATTAAGTGATATTAGACATGAAAAAAAAAGAGGGAGAAAAAAAGGGAGGGGGAGGGGGAAGGGAAAGGGATGAAAACAATACCATTCACAACATTAACTTAACAACAATCTGACTTAAAGAATAACTTCCCAACTTTCCAGGAGGATCTGGTGGTAGTTTCCCCGATTAGAAAAAAAAACGAAAAAAAAAAAAAAGAGAACAAAAAGAAACGAAAAAAAGGCACATGCCCTACACCTCATTAACCAAACACGCAACACATCAGGTGGGCAGGGGGGGGGGGGAGGAGGGAGGGGGGAGGGGCAACAACAAACAAACAAACAAACGAACAGAACAAAGCAAAAAACACTCCACCAAAAAAACAAAAAAAAACAAAAACCATTACCAAAGAGGAAATTACCATCGCAAAAAACACTACCCCTCATACGCAGCAGGAAATTGGTGTCAGCTTGGCGGTCATGAGCCAACAAGGCCCTTTCGTATACCTCACGACGCCCTGTTAGATAGAATCGGGGCTCTATACCAGATATCCACAGTTAGCGAAGCGAAGGTATACGACGAGGGGTTAGGGGTGGGGGGGGGTGGGAGTCGGCTGTATCCAATGTGCAGCAGTTGTTTAGTGGCCAGCAAGCCCCCCTAACCCCCATCCCCCCACCCGTCCGTCCGCGTAACGCCACAGACAGACGAGGTTCATCAGGTGGCCCAACTAATGCTCTTTCCCTCCCTCCCTCCCGACCTCATCAGCCTTTTTGCAAAGTCCTGGCTCTCTTCCTGATGTCCAATCCCCGTCACACCGACCCCACCCCCACCCCACCCCCATTCCCACCTGATCCCCCCCCCTCCTTCCCCCCGGCCCCCCACCTCACTATCCCCTTCTCATCCACCTCCATCAATCCCTAAATGTCCATTCCCCACGCGAGCCAGCTGACCCTTTAACTGCGGCAATGGATCAGGTCCACCCGGCGCCACTGGTGGTGCTCATACACTGCCGATCACCCCCACCACTCTCTCTGCCCCCCTCGCCCCCAACACACACACACACACACACAAACCCCTTCCTCTCCTTGTTTTTAAACCAAGGTTAAAACCGAGACGCAGAAGACACGCAGACAGGTTAAACACACACCTCCACCCACAGTGCCAATAGTCTGCGCTGAGAGCAGTAATTCTGTCAATACTAAAACATGAAAGGATTTACCACACCATGTGGAAGGTGTGGTACGGGGGAAGTTATTGGGGGAGGGGTCAGTCCGTTAACCAACACCGAAACGTCCGACCGCTGTCCGTTATGTGCCATCAGATTGATCCAGGCCATGGGTGAATGATGGCCACTTAGCGTGTGTGTGCTGCAGACCAAGAACATCATCACAGGCCTGGAAACTGGACACTCGGTCTGTCAGTACTGTGGGAGTGGGTGTTATCCAAGAGTCCCTTCCCTCCCCAGCACAATCCCCCACAGTCTGTTCCGTTCCCACGTGAGGTCCACGTCCAACATCTCGGAACTCACGTTTCACATAAATTAATTAACCAACGACTGAGTCACTGCCTTCCATCAACTGGGTACCTCTTACGAACGTGCCACGACTCGCAGGAAAACGTGGAAATCGTGTGCTCAACCCTGACGAACGGTGGACAACAGACCGCTGGAGTGTTCCGCGGCCATCTTGGATCTTGCGCATGCGCATCTAACTTTTACTCGAAATCGCAAGCATGTCAAAGGTGATCGACATAGACAAAAGCAGCAAACATGTGCTGTGCCCCATTTCTTAGTTGCTACAATCAAACTATGTACAATATATGCACGATAGAAAAAGAACAAAATATGAAGCAAAAAGTCGAAAAAAAAGAAGCCTTCTGTTTCGCACGTTCTCCCTCTCTCGATCGCTTTGTTGCTCGAAATTTCCGAGAGCCAACCAACTTCGAGAGCACAGATCATGTGACGTGCCTCTATAAGTCATGTGAGCACGAACTCCGCAGCGGTCTATTTCGATGCAATTGTTAGCACTAAAAGAGTCGAACAAGAATCGCGCACCTTGAAGTATGCATGGTCAGCCGGGCAGCATCCGAGGCCTTGTCCATCCAGACAAAGAGCAGCTGCGCCGAAAGAACAACAACTTGGCTTGAAAGGATCAACTATAAGTTTCTTTCGGCAGAGAAACCCCCCCAAAAAAAAACAACAAACAAAAAAGAACATTGAATAGAACTCGTTGTTGCTATTGCGTCAATTATGCTGCGTGCTCACTTCATCAGAACGAGTTGAAAGTTAGTCCTGGTTTCCTTTATGTTTAGACGGATGAGTAACTTTAAAAAAAAAAAAAGTATGCCAGAGTGTGTGTATGTGGAATGTGACATCTTAAATCAAAGCATTGTTGAACTGCATTATTATAATCTTTTTATGTCTTATGTCTACTTTTTAGTATGCAATTTCATGCCTACTTTATGCGTATCCTTTAACTGATTTTGTGTTGCACATGTATGGCTGTGATGATGTATGTATGATTTACTCTAAGTTACCTTTTAAAGGTTTCTGTTGTGTTGTTGTTATCTACTGTGAATAATTACTGTACGCATGGGTCGCCATCTGAACATTTTGTCTTTTATGTATACATGCTGAATGACTGTGATTTCCGTGTATTGTTTATGTGTTTTACACAGCAAATGAATTTCTCTTGTTGAGATAATAAAGTATTCTGTAATATGTAATCTGGAAAACGTGATGGATGACGGCAAGACATTACATGAACCGTAATCAACTAAGTGAACCGGAATCAAGGTGAACTGTGATTTAATTAACTCATTAAGTGAAACGTGACGTATCCCGGCAGTCAACGTTCACCAGCGCTCCGTTACCACGTGGAAGAAAAGGACAAGATAATTCTTCTTCTTTCTTTTTTCTTCTGAAGTGCAGGTGAGATGAAGTGGGATCTGGAAGTGTGGAGAGAGTTGTAAAGAACGGGAAGAGGGAGGGAGGGAGGGGGAATCGGGCGAAAGGAAGGACTGAAAGAGAGAGAGAGAGAGAGAAAAAGAGTGAAAGGGAGAGAAAGAGACAGACAGAGAGAGTGAAAGGGTGAAAGGAAGGACTGAAAGAGAGAGAGAGAGAGAGTGAAAGGGAGAGAGAGAGACAGAGATAGAGTGAAAGGGGGAGAGAGAGGGGGAGAGAGTGAAAGGGAGAGAGAGACAGGAGAGAGAGAGAGAGAGGGAGGGAAGGTGGGAAGTAGATAGGGGTGGAGTGGGTAGAATAAAAACACAATTATCACACACACACACACACACGCACACACGCATGCACGCACGCACGCACGCACGCACACACACACACACACACACTCAAATCTTGCCACCACACTTTCCAATTCCAACTCTCCAGTTCCCCGAAATCCACGTTGCCCACCCCCTGCACTCCCCGCCACCCCCCACCCCGCCTCTCCCCCCTTCCTGTTATACCGTCCATGTAGATAAATACACCCAGCCATCACCAGCCACAGACCAATCACCCCCATCACACATCTACCCGGC
>NC_134899.1:52060114-52062614 GCF_041734735.1 Babylonia areolata | reverse complement strand
ACTCCCGAAACTCATCCCCTACTTGGTTTCCCTTCTCTTGTTTTCGGCTCCGTGTTTTTATTTGTTTTTTTTTTAATCTTCTTTGTTGGTGTTGGTGGTGGTGCACTCATCATGGTTCCGTATACACGATGGTCAATACATGTGTGTATACATTTCGTCTTTGCTGGAACCCACACAACTTGTAAAGAAGGGGCCACCAACCTTTGTTCACACTGTTTAACGTTTCGTTCCCCCTCGTTCCTGAGAGAGAGAGAGAGAGGGAGAGGGGGGAGAGAGAGGGAGAGGGGGGAGAGAGAGGCAGAGAGAGAGGGAGAGGGAAAGACAGAGAGGGAGAGGGAGGGAGAGAGAGGGGGGGAGGAAGAAGGAGGGAAAGAGAGACAGAGAGAGACAGAGACAGAGACACGGAGAGAGACAAAGAGAGAGAGACAGAGATAGAGACGGAGACAGAGACATGGAGAGACAGAGACACGGAGACAGAGAGAGAGAGAGGAAGAGACGGACAGACAGACAGACACAACCACGAGAAGTCCCCAAGACTTGACGAGCGCAACAGCCGAGCGGTTAAAGCGTTAGACTTTCATGCTGAGGGTCCCGGGTTCGAATCTCGGTAACGGCGCCTGGTTGGTGAGAGGTGATTTTTTCCGTTCTTTTATATGTGCAGACCTGCTAGTGCCTGTCTCCCGCCCGCACCCCCCTTCGTGTGTATACTACGAACGCAGAAGATCAAATACGCACGTTAAAGATCCTGTAGACCATGTGTGTGTTCGGTGGGTTATGGAGACACGAAAATACCCAGCATGCATCAACCACGACAGAGTCATCGGCAAGTCGATGTGGGTCGTGTAACGGAAAGAACAAGGGGGAGGGGGGGGAAAAAAGAAGAAAAAAAAAGCGAAGACGAGACCCAGTCTTGAAGATACCTTTAGATCTATATCCCTTTCCCAATACATACACTATTTCTATTGGAGAAAGTTTATAATAACTAAGTTGTATATCAAGACTTTTGACAGATAAAAAAAAAAAAAAAAAAGAATCTCCAACATTTCTCACCATAGGCATGTCTTCAGAAGCTGTAATTCTTTTTTCTTTTTCTTTTTCCTTTAAGACCTCAACAATCATCTTTCATTTCAGCGACAGACTATTCCTTTTCTGATTGCTCTTCTTGGTAGACAGGCGGGTGGGAGAGAGAGGGGAAGGGGGTGCGGAGGTGTGTGTGTGTGTGTGGGGGGGGGGGGGGGGGTCAGTCTATAGTACAGTGAACCGGGGAGGAGGATGAGGGTGACAAATGGAACAGGAGTGAGGGGGGCGGAGGAGGAATGGAGACTTAAACGTATTGCCCTCCCCCCTCCCCCCCCCCAAGCAACCCCCCCCCCCCCCCACACACACACACACGTACACGAGTTTGTTGGGTGAGAAAGAAAAGGGGACGAGTGCTTGGGTGGTGATGGGGGGTGAGTGGGATGTGAGGGCGGTCTGTTTAATACCCCCCCCCCCCACCCCTCCGCTCCCCCGGCCCCCTCACACCCTCTACCAAGGATCACCTTCTGCCATTTTCCATATTTCCCCTGCTGAGACCAACCAACCCCTGGCAGAGACAGACCACCACCTCGCAAGTAACAGGTTATCGATCCCCCTCTGTTCCCTCTCTCTCCCCACCCCCGCTTCTCTCTCTCTCTCTCCTTCCTTCACACAGTCTCTACCCTCCCCCCTCCCTCCCCCCCTCCTTCCCTCCCCAACAATTTTCCCCTTCCCGGAGGTTCTCCTTTCACACGCCTAACCCCCCTTCCCCTTCCACACCACCCGTCTCTCCCTCTCTCTTTCTCCAAGAACTCATTCGCCAAACTCCGCCTCTCTGTGTCTCTTTCCAAGAACTCAAAGGAGTCTCTCTCTTTCTCACTCTCCAAGAACTCATACTAACTCCGCCTCTCTCTCTCTCCCTCTCTTTCCAATAACTCACAGGCGTCTCTGTCTCTCTGTGTGTCTCTCTCAGTCTCTGTCTCTTTCTCTCTCTCCAAGAACTCATACGCCAAACTCCGCCTCTCTCTCTCTCTCCCTCTCTCTTTCCAAGAACTCACAGGCGTCTCTGTCTCTCTCTGTGTCTCTCTCAGTCTCTGTCTTTCTCTCTCTCCAAGAACTCATACGCCAAACTCCGCCTCTCTCTCTCCCTCTCTCTCCAAGAACTCACAGGCGTCTCTGTCTCTGTCTGTCTCTCTCTCTCACACTCTCCAAGAACTACTACCCAACACCCAGCCCACCCCTCTCCCCTCCCCACCCCCACCTCGCCCAACCCGTCCTCCCGGCCAGACAGACGCTTTCCGATCTCCTTACTCACTCGTTCTCCTCCTCGTTCTCCTCCTCCTTCTCCTCCTCCTCCTCTTCCAAAGAATCACCCACCTCTCGTGACCCCTCGTCCTCACCACCTCAACCAAACCACCACCCTCATACCCCATCCTGTCCCCCCTTTTAAGCAAAGAGAACGGAATGGAATGGTTTATTCACA
>NC_134899.1:52052614-52057614 GCF_041734735.1 Babylonia areolata | reverse complement strand
TCATCTTCAACAACTTCACATATAGCACATAACCTCTCTTCTCTGGGAATGTTTGCATATCTTCCTCGTTCGATGTTTAAATAATGTGCGCTTATTCTGAGTTGACAAAGAGCTTGTTTGTGAGCAGGATCGATTTTATCAGTTAGATAATTCTCAATTTGATAATCGTTTCTTTTAATTTTGTTGTAGAAATCTAATCTACTGTATTCAGTTTTTCTCTGTTTCCAGAATTGTACATATCTATTTCTTAGTTGTTGGCGTAATGTAAATTTAAGTCTGCTGTTACTAAATGTCGACTGATTATTCCAAACATGACCTAATCCTACATTGTGAAGAATATTCTTTACAAATTGTATCCATGGATTTTCAATTGTGTCTGGTTGGTTCATCATCGACATATAGACCTTTTTGATATGGCTATCATTATGTGCATCCAGAATATGAGTCCAGTGGTCAAGAACTCTGCAAGCAATATGAATTCCAACTGGAAATCTGCCCAGTTCGGCTAGAGTTGGCAGATTCATTGTTTTAGAATGTACCCCTAGAAGCAGTTTGCAAAATTTTATATGCATTTGTTCATGTGAATGTTTCGAAGAAATACAATTTCTAAAGAAATCTGTCATTCCTGTATTGAATGAATTGGTAGTTTTTGTTTCAGCCCATGGGAACCAAATATCGGATCCATATGATAATATAGGTAAAACAAGTGAATCAAAAAGCTGCAGTACAATATCCAAACGAATATCTTGCTTTTTAACGATTCGTCGGAGGGAGTGTGCTGCTTTTAATGCCTGTTTGGCTAGATGCTCTTGGGCAAATGAGAACGTTCCAGTTTTGTGTGTGTGTGTGTGTGCGCGTGCGTGCGTGTGTGTGTGTGTGTTTGCGCGCGCGCGCGCGTGTGTGTTATTCAATTCATCCCATTATCAAATAATGCGCAGCTTTTCTGATACGCATTTCAAGTTAATGAGATATCATTCAACCGCAGAATTGGGCGGACAGGTGGGGTGGGGGGGCGGGGGGCAAACAAATGTAGAAAACAAAATGCTGGGGTAGGAAGGAAGGAATGGAGGAAGAAAGAAAGAAAGAAAGAAAGGAAGAAAGAAAGAAAGAAAGAATACAATCGCGAACGACATTTCAGTGAACATAAAAATAGAAGGGGGTGCGGGGGGGGGGGGGGGGGGGGGGGGTGCGGCAGAAAAGAATTAAATAAATTATGAAATAAAGAAAAACAGAAAGAAAGAAGGAAAGAAAGAAGGAAGGAAAAGAAAGAAAGAAAGATAGAAAGAAATATTTCACACCATCTGCGTGCTTGCACTTTTAATCAGATGCGAACTCCCAGACTATTGCATTGCAATTTATTGGCATTGCATTGTGTTATACCATTTCACTTTTGTGTCATAACACATTATTTCTGTATAAACTTTGGCCTGGTTTTCTCGGAGAGTTTGTTATGCCGCTACAGTCTAGTGCCAACCATTCTCTCTCTCTCTCTTCTTCTTCTTCTTCTTTTATTTTCTTTGTCCGCAAGAGTATTTGTTTTCTGCTTCAATCAAACAGAGATTTCTCAACAGAGGTTTGCCAGGAACAACCCCCTTTTGTTGTCCTGGGTTCTTTCACGTGCCCTTATTGGCCGCACTCGTCATATACGGGACTGGAAACACATACACACACACATACGCACACACACACACACACACACACACACACGCACGCACGCACGGACGGACGGACACACACACGCACACACCCAACCAAAAACAAAACAATCAAATCTTCTCTCTTCGGTATCTTTCCACCACCAACACCCTCTCTACTATGCTAACTAGTACATACGACGTTCTCTATGTCTCTCTCTATCTCTGTCTCTGTCTCTCTCTTCACAATTGTAAATTGGATGGTCGAAATTATGTAGTTTCTCTCCATCAATGGATTTTCACAAACTGTATGTTTTAAATAGTCTTTTCATTTTTTTTTAAATCTTTTTTTTTTCTTCCTTATAACTATTTTATTGCGATTGTAGTACCCTCATGCCATTAGGCCTGATACGCTATTGACATTTAAAGAATTCTGAGTTCTAACTTATTTCACTCTCTCTCTCTCTCTCTTTATCTCACACACACACACACACACACACACACACACACACACACGACCCCCCTCCCCCCTCACACACCCCCCCCAATAACCACTCACAGGATCAGTGTTGACAGCGGCAATCTGCATCGCGTGAGTCGGAGCCATCCATTTCAATTGCTGCCTGCCCCCCCACCCCCCGTCGTCCCCCCCACCTCCAACGCCACTACCTACCCCCCCCCCCCCCACACACACACACACAACCACTCCACCCAATCCCCCCACACAACCACTCCATCCCCCACACCCCCCGCCACTGTCCAAAAAAAAACCTATTCACGTTGAGCGCTGGACACAGACTTTTCTTTTGTTCTTCTGGGGTGCTGTTTATTCCCCCCCCCCCTCACCCCCCAAATCCTCTCCCCCTCACCCCCCTCACCTCCATCAGCTACAACAAAAACTTCTTTTTTTCCGTGAACAGATAGAAAATTTTGGCGTCAAAACAGGAAACACGTCAATCATTATACTGAAAGCACGGCATCACATCGCTGTAAAACTGCCAACGCGAAAGACGCGCGTTGCCTCTCTTTTTTTTCCACTCGCTGTAACCCCCCCCCCCCCCCCCCCCAACGCCCCTCCCGTTACCCCCCCCCCCCCCCCACCCCACACACACACTCTTCCCTCCCCCCCCCTCTCTCTTATGCACCCAACGCCCTTCGCTCTCTCCCTGTCGTCATTCAACCTGACCATTGATGTCGTTTTGATAGATGCCCCACTATAACTAGCCACTGGGATTTCCCCTCCCCCATTTGATCACAACAGTTTGTCCGTGAAATCCTGCTTCATGAGCTTCATCGAGGTGGAAGACTGGGTTTTTTTCTTCTTTTTCTCTCCCTCTCTCTCTCTCTCAGTTGTTTTTCTTTTTCCTTTTCCTTCCTCACTTCTTCTTTTGTTGTTATTGCTGCTGCTGCTGCTGCTGCTGTTGCTGTTGCTGTTGCTATTGCTGTTGTAATGAACGTTTTCTGTCCGTGACACTGTGTTTGATAATAGTTTCGCTGGCATCGAAGAGCTGGTCTTTTCGCGGGTCACACAACAACCAGAATGATCATGTGGGCATCATGTGGGTCGTTAGTGACAGGGGGGTGGCGTGGAGTGCAAGGTTCACTGTAAGGTTTATACACTGGTCAGCAGAGCCTAGAAGAATGGGAGACTACCTTAGGACAGCGCAGACAATGTTTGAATGGGGGGGGGGTGGGGGGGGGGGAGCATGGAGTGCAAGGTTCACTGTAAGGTTTATACACTGGTCAGCAGAGGCTAGAAGACTGGGAGACTACCTTAGGACAGCGCAGACAATGTTTGAATGGGGGTGGGGGGGGTGATACAACAAAGAGTGGAGAGATTGACAGAGAAAATCGATGAAAAAATAAACAATGAATAGATAGATACATACATAAATAATAATATGTAAATGAATGAATAAATAAATGATTCCATCAGTGAATAAATAGACAGATGATAAAATGACAAACAAGTGAAGGAGCTTGGTGGACAACAAGGGGAGGGGGGGAGAGGGGAGAGAGGGGGAGTGGTGGGGGGTGACGATGGGTGGTGGGGGTGGACTTCCAAACAGCTGGTCCCAGGGACAGTGCTGACGAGGATGATGGTGGTGGTGATGATGGTGATGACGATAAGGATGATGGTGACAATGATGATGATGATGATGAGGAGGAGGATGGTGACAACGATGGTGATGGTAGTGGTGGTGGTGGTGGTGATGATGATAATGACGACAACGATGATGATGATGGTGGTGGTGGTGGTGGTGATGGTGATGATGATAATGTCGACGACGACGACGACGATGATGACGATGATGGTGGTGATGGTGGTGGTGGTGGTGGTGGTGATGGTGATGATGATAATGACGATGACGACGACGACGCTGATGATGATGACACTGATCATGAGGAGGGTGGTAATTGTGAAGAAAAAAAAGAAGAAGAAGATGATGATGATGATGATGATGATGATGATGGTGACGATGGTGATGATGATGATAATGATGATGATGACGATGGTGATGATGATGACGATGGTGATGATGATGATAATGATGATGATGACGATGGTGATGATGATGATAATGATGATGACGATGGTGATGATGATGATAACGACGACGCGAGCAGGGTGAGGATGATGATGCCGCTGATGATATTGATGATGATGATGAGGCTGATGATATTGATGATGATGATGATGATGAGGCTGATGATACTGATGATGATGAGGCTGATGATATTGATGATGATGATGATGATGATGATGATGACGATGATAACGCTGCTGGTGGTGGTGGTGGTGCTGCTGATTATAATGATGATGGTGACCATAACGACGACGACGACAATGATGACGACGATGGTCGCGATGGGTGTGACGCATCGGGTTGTGCAGTGTGGTGTGTGCAGCGTCATTATAGCGGGACCGCGCGGCGACTCACCTTCCCCCTTTTGATCACCTGAGCGGAACGAAGCTGTCATCCCTTTGATCACAGCGGGGGCTTCCTCTCCCTCTCTACGCTTCAACACCCTGGGGATGATGGCGACAGCGATCTGCCAATGTCACACACTCCGTGCCTTTTTTTTTTTATGTCTACTTCATTTATGCCCTGTTTTTTTCTGTTTTTGTCCATGCCGACCCGACACTAAAAAAAAAAGAAAAAAAAAAAGAAAGAAAAAAAAGCCTTACCTTTTAGCTCATGTTTCATTTTATTCCGCTCACTCCCACCCCCTTTACACCCCCTCAACCCTCACTCACACCCTGTCCCGCTCTTTACCTTTCCCAAGTTCCAATCTCTCTCTCTCTCTCTCTCTCTCTCTCTCACACACACACAGGGAGAGAGAGAGAACACATGCCGGGGCGCG
>NC_134899.1:52042019-52052514 GCF_041734735.1 Babylonia areolata | reverse complement strand
TGAAAGATACAATAAAATAAACACATTAGTATATATAATAAGAATCTCCTCAAACACACACACACACACACACACACACACAACTTAATGTCCAACTGACTGATTTAAAACTTTTTTTCCCCTTTTTTTTCTCCCCTAAGAGTGGGGGGTGGGGGGGCGGTCAGGAAAATCTTTGATATTTCACTGTTTTCTTCAGAGTTGTAAAAGTTATTCTTTAAGTCAGATTGTTGTTTAGTTAATGTTGTGAATACTATAACAGTGTGGTGTGTTGTGTGTGTGTGGTGTGTGTGTGTGGTGTGTGTGTGTGTGTGTGTGATTTAATGTCATCCACCAATTTAGTGGAAATTAGGACATGAAAAAAAAGAGGGAGAAAAAAAAAGGGGCGAGGGGAGGGGTAGCGGGAGGGGAAGGGGAAGGATGAAACAATACCAATCACCACATAACTAACAACAACTACTTAAAGATGACTTCCCAACTCTCTCCAGGAGGATCTGTGAAGTTTCCCCGATAAAAACAAAAACATAAACAAAACTAGAACAACAAAAAACACGCAAAAAGAAACACAAAAAGGCACATGCCCTACACCTCATTAACCAAACACGCAACACATCAAGTGGGCGGGGGGGTGGGGGGGCGGGGGACGGGTGGGACGGGGGGGGGAGGAGAGAGGGGGGGAGGGCAACAACAAACAAAACAAACAAGCGAACAGAACAACAGCAAAAACAATCCCACCAAAAAAACAAAAAAAAAAACAAAAACACAAAAAACACCAACCATTACCAAAGAGAAATAACCATCGCAAAAAAACGACCCCCCTCATACGCAGCAGGAAATGGTGACAGCTTACGGTCATGAGCCAACAAGGCCTCTTTCGTAACCTCACGACGCCTGTTAATAAATCTGGCTCTATACCAGAATTAACCACAGTTAGGGAAGCGAAGTATAACGACAGGGGTTAGTTGGGGGGCGTGGAGGTCGGCGGTATCCATGTGCAGCAGTTGTTATGGCCAGCAAGCCCCCTAACCCCCATTCCCCTACACCCGTCACGCCCGCTTAACGCCACAGAACAGACGAGGTTCTCAGTGGCCCAACTAATGCTCTTTCCCTCCCTCCGTCCCGACCATCATCATCCTTTTAGCAAATCCTGGCTCTCTTCCGAAGTCCAAGTCCCGTGCCCACCGACCCCCCCCCCACACCCACCCCCATTCCCCACCTGATCCCCCCCCCCTCCTTCCCCCCGGGCCCCCACCTCATACCCCTTCTCAACCACCACCATCAATCCCTAAATGTCCATTCCCCACGCGAGCCAGCTGACCCTTTAACTGCGGCCATGATCAGGTCCACCCGGCCGCCACTGGTGGTCTCACACACTGCCGATCACTCCCCACCACTCTCACTGCCCCCCCTCGCCCCCAGACACACACACACACACACAATCACAAACCCCTTCCTCCCCTTGTTTGTAAAAACCAAGGGAAAACCCGATACGCAAGAATACACCGCAGACATGATTAAACACACACCTCCACCCAAGTGCCAATAGTCTGCGCTGAGAGCAGTAATCCTGTCATACTAAAACATGAAAGATTTACCACACCCATGGGGAAGGGTGGTACGGGGGAAGGTTAATGTGAAGGGTCATTCCGTAACCAACACCGAAACGTCGACCGCTGGTCCGTTATGTACCATCAGATTGATCCAGGCCATGGGTGAATGATGCCACTTACGTGTGTGTGCTGCAGACCAACAACATCAACACAGGCCTGGAAACTGGACACTCGGTCTGTCTGTACGTGGGAGGGGGTGTTATCCAAGAGTCACTTCCCTCCCCAGTACAATCCCCCACAGTCTCTTCCGTTTCCCACGATGAGGTCCACGTCAACATCCTCGGAACCACGTTTCAACATAAATTAATTAACCAACGACTGAGTCACTGCCTTCCCTCAACTGTAACCAACTTACGAACGTGCCCACGACATCGCAGGAAAACGTGGAAATCGTGTGCTCAACCCTAAGAACGGTGGACAAACAGACCGCTGAGTGTCCCGCAATCTTGGATCTTGCCATGCGCATCTAACTTTTCCTCGAAATCGCAAGCATGTCAAAGGTGATCGATATAGACAAAAAGCCGCAAAACATGTGCTGTGCCCCATTTCTTAGTTGCTACAATCAAACTATAAAAAGATCAAAATATGAAGCAAAAGTCGAAAACAAAAGAGCCTTCTTTCGCACGTTCTTCCCCATCTCTCGATTCGCTTTGTTGCCTCGAAATTTCCGAGAGCCAACCAACTTCGAGAGCACAGAACATGTGACGTGCCCCTCGTATAATCATGTGAGCACGAACTCTGTTCTAACGTCTATTTCGATGCCATTGTTAGCACTAAAAGAGTCGAACAAGAATCGCGCACCTCGAAGTATGCATGCAGCGTCACCGGCAGCATCCGAGGCCTTCTCCATCCAGACAAAGAGCAACTGCGCCGAAGAACAACTTGCTTGAAAGGATCAAACTATCAGTTTCTTTCGGCAAGACACCTCCCCCCCAAAAAACCCAACTAACAAAAAAAACATCGAATACAACTCGTTGGTTGCTATTGCGTCAATTTATCTAGTTGCCTCACTTCATAAAACGAGTTGATGATTAGTCCTGTTTCCTTTATGTTTATGACGGCGATAAAATTTAAAAAAAAATGTAGGCCAGAGTTGTGTATGTCGGAATTACATCTTAAAGACAGTGTTGAACTGCATTATTAAATAATCTTTTTATTCTTAAGTCTACGTTTTATATCAATTTCATGCCTATTTTTAGCGCATCCATTAATCTGATTTTGTGTTGCACATTATGGCTTGTGATGATGTATGTATGTTTTACACTAAGTACCTAATTAAAGGTTTCTGTTTGTGTTTTTGTTATCTACTGTGATTATTTATTGTACCATGGTCCCATCTAAACATTTGTCTTTTAATGTATACATGTGAATGACAGTGAATTCCGTGTATTGTTTATGTGTTTCACACAACAAAATGAATTTCTCTTGTTGAGACAATCAAGTATTCTGTATTCTGTAATCTGAAAACGTGATAGATGACGGCAAGACATTTACATGAAACACGTAATCAACTAATGCACCGGAATCAAGGTGAACTGTGTTTTAATTAACTCATTACGTGAAAACGTGACGTAGCCCGTCAGTCAACGTTCAACCAGCGCTCCGTTTACCACGTGAAGAAAAATAACAGGATAATTCTACTTCTTGTCTTTTTCTTCTGAAAGTGCAGTTTTCAGTTTTCAGTATCAGTACCGCACAAGGAGGCGTCATTGCGTTCGGACAAATCCATATACCTACACCACAATCTGCCAAGCAGAGCCTGACCAGCAAGCGTTAACCCACCGCCTTAGTCAGACCATGAGGAAAAAAAAAAACAGGGTGAATAAATAATAGATCTAAACGTAAATGCACTAGTGCTGTTGTCATTTCTTTTTTCTCTTTTTTTTTCCACAACTGTGATCACTATTTTCCTTTTGAAAATTTGAATGATTTAGGATCACTCAATAACAGATAAAAGTTTTCTTGAAATACAGGTCTGGTTCTTTTTTTTTCTCCACAACTGTGATCAACTATTCCTATAAATTTTGCATGATGTGATCACACAATACAGATAAAATGTTTTTCTTCAAATACAGGACTGGTTTTTTTTGTTGTTTTTTTTTTCAGTCAGACCATTCTCACTTCTCTGAAGTGCAGGTGAGATGAAGTTGGGTCTGGAAGTGTGGGAGTTGTAAAGAACGGGAAGATGAGAGGGAGGGAATCGGGCGAAGAAGGACTGAAAGAGAGAGAAGAGAGCGTGAGAGAGGAGAGAGAGAGCGAGAGAATGAAAGGGAAGAGAGACCACAGAGAGATATGAAAGGGAGAGAGAGACAGAGAGAGAGTAAGAAAGTGGAGAGAAGACAGAGAGTGAAAGGGAGAGAGAGACAGAGAGAGAGATTGCAAGGGAGAGAGAGACAGAGAGAGAGGGAGGAGTACGTAGAAGTAAGATGAAGGGTTGGAGTGGGTAGAATAAAAACACATTTTCACACACACGACACACACTCACACGACGCACGCTCACGCACGCACGCACACACACACACACACAAACTTGCCACCACACTTTCCAATTCCAACGCTCCGTCCCCGAAATCCACGTTGCCCACCCACTGCACAACCCCCACCACCCCCCCACCTACCACCCCTACCACCCCCGCCTCTCCCCTCTTCCTGTTATAACGTCCAAGTAGAATAAATACACCCAGCCATCACCATCCACCGACCAACACCCCACAACACACATCTACCCGGCCTAAATTCTCACCATCACAACACCTTCTTTACTCCCCCCCGCCCAACCCCACCCTACTCCCCCCACACTCAAAAAAAAAAAAAATCAACCCACAGTCCAATCAAACCACCACCACCACCACCCCACAAACACCCACCCTCCTCCACCACCACCAAAAGTCGATCCTGGAATCCTCTCCCTCCTGTACCATCCTCCGTCTTATATCCACCCCATCACCCAAGCCCCCAGCCCTCCCTCACCACCACCTCCCCTCATCCCCGCCCCACCATCCCACGCCCCTGTGCAGCAGCAGCAATCAGCAGCAGCACAATCCATCAGATTAAGCAGCCCGGGAACTGTCAGGGGAACAGTAGGTCTGTGCCAACGGGAGAGGGAGAGAGAGAGAGATACAGATAGATCTGAAGACCAGACAACAGACAGCGAAGAGAGAGAGAGAGTGAGATACAGATAGACGAAGCAGATTGAAGAGAGAGATATATACAGAAAAGACATGAGCGTGACATAAGAACACAGAGAGAGAACAGAGAGATCAGATAGACAGAAGAGAGAGATACAAGAAGAAGAGGAAAGAGAGAGAGAGAAAGAGACAGAGAGAGACAGAGACAGAGAGACAGACAGACAGAGAGAAGAAAGATAGAGACAGAACAGACAGTGAGAGACAAAGATAGAGAGGGACAGACAGTTCAGACAACAGAAGAGGGAGACTGAGCAGATACCAATACCATATGAGAAGGAAGAGAGACAGAGACAAGACAAAGAGAGACACAGATGAGGGAGAGAGACAGACATAGAAAGATAATATATATACTACGGCAAGGGGGGGAGGGGGGGGGACAATGGATGAACAAAAGAACAACGACGAGTTGACAGAGAAACTGACCACCCTGCAAAGAGTCAAAAGAAAATCAACGACAAAAAATAAACAACAACAACAAAATCTTAAAAACCACAACACATTTTTAGATTACATAAGGAAAAAAAAAAATTATAAAGCTAGCTCGCGTATAGACAAACTGAAATACAGAAAGAAAAACAGAGAGAGGAAAAGACAGAGAGGAAGAGAGAGGGATAGAGAAAGATGGAAAAGGGCGGGGTGGGGATGGGGGATGGGGGGGGACTAAGCACAAGACTGAAAGAAGGATGAGAGACTTTTCTGTTTTCCCTCTTTTTTTTCTTTTCTTTCCACCTCACTTCTTCTTCGCTTTTTCGCCACACTTCCGAGACAGAGAGAAAAATAGAATCTGCGAGAAACAGCGAGATAGAGTCGAAGAGATAGAGCAAATAGAGACAGAGAGAAAAAAACAGAGCGACAGAAACGGGAAGATAAACAGACATACATGCAATAGTTACATACAACATACAAGCCTACAAGAGAGCTCAGAAACTTTTAATTTAGTCACTGGCCAGTAACATATGGATGAACGTGTTGTACACGACAAACAACACACACACACACTCACACACACACACACACCACACACGCACACGCACGCACACATACAAACCACACACTCTCTCTCTCTCTCCCCGTCCACTACCTTATCCTCCTGTCACCCTCACTCCACGCCATCTCACCTCTCACCCCCCACCCCTTAATTAACCTTCCCCTCCTCACACCCCCACCCCTACATCCTTATCCTCATCGAGCGCGCTCACAACACACACCCACACACCTACCCCCCCTAACGCCCCCACAACAGAAGAGAGCGCGCGCGCGTGAGCGATGTTTGAGCGTTCTACTACACAGGAACCGCCAACCGCCCCGGGAGAATCCGGCCCAGACCAAGTTCCCGGACATATCGTTTCCGAGGCTGATCAAACTCCTGGCGGTGGAGACTCCCCGCAAGGGGTTTACATACAGCACGGAGGTTTAGCCAGCCAGCCCATCCATCCGCCGCCCCCTCCCCCTCCCCTTTCACCCCCATCCCCTCCCCCTACCCTCCTCCTCCCCCCACCCTCCCCCCGCACCCCCTTCCCCTTCCTCCCAACCTACCCTCTAACCCCCCAAAACCCCTCCCCGTTCCCAGTAGCTTTCATTTCTCCACTGCCAAGATCACTACCAAGTAAGCATCGCAGAAAAGTCCCTTGAGAGAGAGAGAGAGAGACAGACAGACAGACAGACAGGAAGAGTCCTTGAGAGAGAGGAGAAGAGAGAGAGAGAGAGAGAGAGACAGACAACAGAGACAAGACTGACCGACAGACAGACGGAACAAGATATACCTGGAAGTTTATGAATTGTGATAAAGTTTCTCCAGAGGCGGAATCAAGTCGCGCAAGTTGTCGTTCGTAACACAACGTGAAAAAAAAAAAGAAAAAAAAAAAAAGAAAAAAAGATCTGCAAGTGTGTTGTTTCTCCGGACAGGGAAGAACGATATTAAATAAAAAAAAAAAAAGAACCGTGGCAGAGTGGGAGAGAGAGAGAAGAAGAGAGAGAGACGGAGAGAAAAGAGAAGATTTAGATGAATTATTTATTCACTGAAGGGCCCATAGCCCCACATGAACAGGGGCGATAACAAGTTTTAAACATGTGTTTTCTACAACCATGTAAAACACAATAAGCATAACCAGATTCCACAACAATTAGGATAAACGAATTAGAGAGAGAGTGACAGATATACAGAAGAGACAGAGAGAAGATTTTAGATGAGTTATCAATTAAGGCCATAGCCCCCCATATGAATTGGGGCGATAACAGAGTTTTAACATGTGTTTTCTACAACCATGTAAACAAAATAGAGCAAAGACAAGATTCCACAACAATTAGATACGATAGAGAGAGAGAGAAGAGATAGAGAGAGAGAGATAGAGAGGAAGAGAGACTTTGACTCTTTACTGTCATTAGCTAAAGCTCCATGTGACAGGGGAAAGTTACAGTGTCGTTTTAATTCCAAATCATTTGAAAAAGTAAAACAAACAAAACAAAAACAAAAATCTCTCACTCTTCCTCTGACAGTCTTCTGTCTCTTCTCTCCCATGTAAACATTAGGAGAGAGAGAGAGAAGAGAGAACAGACAACAGACAGACAGAGCCAAAGAGAGAGATTTATATGATTTATTCATAAGGCCATAGCCCCGATATAACATGGGCGATAACAGTTTTACTATTTTCAGGCACCCATGTAAACACAATAACCATGACCAGATTACATAACGATTAGGATACGGAAGAAGGGAGAGAAGAGAGAGAGAGAGAGCAGACGACAGAAACAGAGATAGAGGAGAGAGAGAGAGCAATTTTAGATGATTTATTCATTGAAGACCATACCCCATATGAACAGGGGCATGGTTTACAGCAACCATGTAAACACAAAAAGCAAGACCAGAATTCCAAACAATTAGGATAACGGTATAGAGAGAGAGATAGAGAGAGAGAGAGAGAGAGAGAGAGAGAGAGAGAGAGAGCTAGAGAAAGAAGAGAGAGAGAGAAGAGAGAGAGGAGGGAGGGGGAGGGTAAGTTTTTAGGGAAACGGAAGCAGACGTGATCTAGATGATAAGAATCAACCCTCCATCACCAATACAAGTCACTCGATTTCAACCACGCGCCCAAATAAAAAAGCCATGCACACAATACGACCATGACCCAGACAGACTTACGTTCTTAAATAACATCCCCCTCCCACACCAACCGCGCCCTACAAACACATCACCACCACCACCACCTACGTCATCCATGCCCCCCCCCCACCCCACCCCCTCAACCATAGACCTTGACCGATATAAGTAATGTTCCACCCTCCCTCCTTAAAACCTCCTCCCTCTCTCCACATCACGCCTCCCCATCCTCACTCACACACACACACAACTCACACACACACAACACCCACACACACACACACACACTCCACACACACACACACGACACCCGGTCCCACTTTCCCCTCCCCTGATGCCATTCCTCAACTTTTCAGCATCACATCATTTGTTTCCATGATTCCTCAAGCCTGTAATTACTTTCGACTATCTGTCAAGCTGGATGTCAACCTTCAAAAAACTTTTTTCCTGTTTTTTTTTTTTCTTTCTTTCGCTTTTTTTTCTCTCCTCATTGCAAAAGTAAACACTCTGTGTGATCCGACTCTCTTTCCTCGCTTTAAACTTGAAATGTAACAACGCAACCTCCTCCCATTGTTTGAAAAAAAAATCCTCCCCCCCCCCCCCCCCCCCCCCCACCCCAAAAAGCCACACTCTAACCATCGCCTTCCCCACCCCCAAACCCCCACCGCGTCGTGGTTACCTTTGACCAAACTGCCTTAAAACTGTTTTCGCTCCCTTCTGCTTTAAACCGTTTCTCTCTCTCTCCCGCGCCCCCCGCCACCCCCTCTTGCTCCCTCCCCCCTCCCGTGTGAAAGCGAGTCCTCCCCTCCCCCCCTCCAACCCCAACCACCACCACCACCATCATATCCCCCACCTGCTAAACTCCTCCCGACTGAGTTTCCCCCCTCCTATAAATACGCTTCCTCTCCAAACATCCGACGCTTTAGTTAAAACTGCTTGTCTTCGATTAAGCGGAGAGATTGGTGGGGGTTGGTTGTTGGTTTTTTTTTGGGGTTAGGCGGGTGAGGTAAGGGGTGGGAGGGGGTGTGGAGCAAAACCTGCAGAAAAAAAAAGCATACTTGGCCGAAGCGCGTGCGCTTACTAGCCCCAACCATGTTAATAGAAGATCCGGTTGTGTTTACTTTCAATTTATTTCTCTCTCTAGTCTCTCCCTCCTCTCTCTCTCTCGGCCACTCGGTGAAGAGATTAGGGGGAGACGTAGTGGTCGGGGGATCGAAGGTAGAGCTGTACTCCACCATCACCACAACCACCACCACCCATAAAACCCCCCCAACAACCCCCCCGCTCCCATCCCCCCCCCCCTACCCTCCCCCCCACCACTGTTCCCGTAACGCATCCCTACTAGGTTTCCCTTCTCTTGTTTTCTGCTCCGTGATTTTTTTTGTGTTTTTTGTTAATCTTCCATGTTGGTGGGTGTGTGGTACACTCATCATGGTTCCGTATACACGATGGTCAATACATGTGTGTATACATTTCGTCTTTGCTGGAACCCACACATCTTGTAAAATAAGGGCCACCAACTTTGGTGCACACTTTTAAACGTTTCGTCCCCCGTTTCCTGAGAGAAGAGAGAGAGGGAGACGGGGGGAGAGATGAGGGAGAGGGAGAGAGAGGCAGAGAGAAGGAAATGGGAGAGGGAAAGACATAGAGGGAAGGGAGGGAAGAGAGGGGGGAGGAAGAAGAGGGAAGAGAGCCAGAGAGAGACAGAGACACGAGAGAGACAAAGAGAGAGAGACAGAATTAGAGACGAGACAAGACATGGAGAGACCGAGACACGAGACAGAGAGAGAGAGAGAAGAGACGGACAGACAGACCAGCACAACCACGAGAAGTCCCCAAGACTTGACGAGCGCAACAGCCGAGCGGTAAAGCGTTAGAACTTACATCTTAGCTGAAGGTCCCGTTTCGAATCTCGGTAACGGCGCCTGGTTGTGAGAGTTGATTTTTTCCGTTCTTTTTATGGTGCAGACCTGCTAGTGCCTTCTCCCCCCGCACCCCCCTTCGTGTGTATACTACGAACGCAGAAATCAAATACGCACTTTAAAAGATCCTGTAGACTAATTTGTGTTCGGTGGGTTAGGAGACACGAAAATACCCAACATGCATCAACTCACAGCCAGAGTCAACGCAAGTCGATGTGGGTCGATGTAACGGCAAAGAACAAGGGGAGGGTGGGAAAAAAAAGAAAAAAAAGCGAAGACGAGACCCAGTCCTTGAAGATACCTTTAATCCTATATCCCTTTCCCCAAACATACACTTATTTCTATTGGAGAAAGTTTATAATAACTAAGTTGTAAAACAAACTTGTGACAGATAAAAAAAAAAAAAAAAAGAATTCCAACATTTCTCACCATAGGCATGTCCTTCAGAAGCTGTAATTCTTTTTCTTTTTCTTTGCCTATAAGACTCAACAATCAAACTTTCATTTCACAGCGAACAGACACTTATTCCTATTTCATGATTGCTCTTCTTGGAAGACAGGCGGGTGGGAGAGAGATGGTGAAGGGGTGCGGAGGTGTGTGTGTGTGGGGGGGGGGGGGGGGGTCAGTCTATAGTACAGTGAACCGGAGGAGGATGATGGGGGACAAATGGAAAAGGCGTGAGGG
>NC_134899.1:52024519-52037019 GCF_041734735.1 Babylonia areolata | reverse complement strand
CCCCCCCCCCCCCCCCCACACACACACACAACCACTCCATCCCCCACACCCCCCGCCACTGTCCAAAAAAAAACCTGTTCACGTATTCACGTTGAGCGCTGGACACAGACTTTTCTTTTGTTCTTGTGGGGTGCTGTTTATTCCCCTCCCCCCCCCCCTCACCCCCCAAATCCTCTCCCCCCCCCCCCACCTCCATCAGCTACAACAAAAACTTCTTTTTTTTTTTCGTGAACAGATAGAAAATTTTGGCGTCAAAACAGGAAACACGTCAATCATTATACTGAAAGCACGGCATCACATCGCTGTAAAACTGCCAACGCGAAAGACGCGCGTTGCCTCTCTTTTCTTTTCCACTCGCTGTAACCCCCCCCCACCCCCCACCCCCCACGCCCCACCCGCCACCCCCCACAACTCCTACCACCCCTCCCCCCCCTCTCTTATGCACCCAACGCCCTTAGCTCTCTCCCTGTCGTCATTCAACCTGACCATTGATGTCGTTTTGATAGATGCCCCACTATAACTAGCCACTGGGATTTCCCCTCCCCCATTTGATCACAACAGTTTGTCCGTGAAATCCTGCTTCATGAGCTTCATCGAGGTGGAAGACTGGGTTTTTTTCTTCTTTTTTTTCTCCCTCTCTCTCTCTTTCTCTCTCTCTCTCAGTTGTTTTTCTTTTTCCTTTTCCTTCCTCACTTCTTTTGTTGTTGTTGTTACTGCTGCTGCTGATGTTGCTGTTGCTGTTGCTATTGCTGTTGCAATGAACGTTTTCTGTCCGTGACACTGTGTTTGATAATAGTTTCGCTGGCATCGAAGAGCTGGTCTTTTCGCGGGTCACACAACAACCAGAATGATCATGTGGGCATCATGTGGGTCGTTAGTGACGGGGAGGGGGGGAAGGGGGGGGGGGGGCATGGAGTGCAAGGTGCAATGTAAGGTTTATACACTGGTCAGCAGAGCCTAGAAGAATAGGAGACTACCTTCGGAAAGCGCAGACAATGTTTGAATGGGGGAGGGGGGTGGGGGGTGGGGGGGCATACAACAAAGAGTGGAGAGATTGACAGAGAAAATCGATGAAAAAAAAATGAATAGAGAGATACATACATAAATAATAATATGTAAATGAATGAATAAATAAATGATTCCATCAATGAATAAATAGGTGATAAAATGACAAACAAGTGAAGGAGCTTGGCGGACAACAAGGGGAGGGGGGGAGAGGGGAGAGAGGGGGAGTGGTGGGGGGTGACGATGGGGGTGGGAGTGGACTTCCAAACAGCTGGTCCCAGGGACAGTGCTGACGAGGATGATGGTGGTGGTGGTGATGATGATGGTGATGACGATGAGGATGAGGAGGAGGAGGATGACAATGATGATTGTGAAGACGAAGAGGACGATAGTGATGATGGTGATGACGATGAGGAGGATGGTGGACAATGATGATGATGGTAGTGGTGGTGGTGGTGGTGATGGTGATGATGATAATGACAACGACAACGATGATGATGATGATGGTCGTGGTGGTGGTGGTGATGGTGATGGTGATGATGATAATGTCGACGACGATGATGATGACGATGATGGTGGTGGTGGTGGTGGTAATGGGGTGGTGGTGATGATGGTGCGATAATGACGATGACGACACTGATGATGATGACACTGATCATGAGGAGGGTGGTAATTCTGAAGAAGAAGAAGAAGAAGAAGAAGAAGAAGAAGAAGAAGAAGATGATGATGATAATGATGATGATGATAACGTTAATCATGACGATGATGATGATGATGATGATGATGATGACGATGGTGATGATGAGGCTGATGATATTGATGACGATGATGATGACGATGATGACGTTGCTGGTGGTGGTGGTGCTGCTGCTGATTATAATGATGATGGTGACCATAACGACGACGACGATGGTCGCGATGGGTGTGACGCATCGGGTGGTGCAGTGCGGTGTGGTGTGGTGTGGTGTGGTGTGTGTGCAGCGTCATTATAGCGGGACCGCGCGGCGACTCACCTTCCCCCTTTTGATCACCTGAGCGGAACGAAGCTGTCATCCCTTTGATCACAGCGGGGGCTTCCTCCCTGTACGCTTCAACACCCTGGGGATGATGGCGACAGTGATCTGCCAATGTCACACACTACGTGCCTTTTTTTTTTTTAAAAAAATTTTTATATATGTCTACTTCATTTATGTCCTGTTCTTTTTTTCTTTTTCTGTTTTTGTCCATGCCGACCCGACACTAAAAAAAAAGAAAAAAAAAAAAGAAGAAAAAAAAACGCCTCATCTTTTAGCTCATGTTTCATTTTATTCCTTATTCCGCTCACCCCCCCCCCCCCCCCACCCCCGCCACACACACCTTTACACCCCCTTTACCCTCACTCACCCCCTGTTCCGCTCTTTACCTTTCCCAAGTTCCGATCTCTCTCTCTCTCTCTCTCTCTCACACAGGGAGAGAGAGAGAGAGAACACATGCGCGCGCGCGCACACACACACAGATGGAGAGAGAGGAAGAGAGAGAGAGAGAGAGAGAGAGAGAGAGAGAGAGAGAGAGAGAGAGAGAGAGAGAGAGGGAGAGAGATTCAAAAACTTTATTACTCAAGGATATAAAGATTTTAGGCATCGCCCAGAGAGAGAGAGAGAGAGAGAGAGAGAGAGAGAGGGCGAGAGAGCACACACACACACACACACACACACAACCCCCCCTCCCACCACCTCTGTCCCGCCAAGCCAACCAACCACAACAAGGGGCCATAAACCCCGCCTCTGGAACTAACCTGCCGTGAACGCTGCCTGTTTCAACCCACGGGAAAACAATCACCATTTTCCCCACAGCTATCAAGGATCCTTTGTCCCCTTGCCATTACAGACAGCGGGCTTTTCACTCTTTTTTTTTTAGTTTTCGAATCGGGATATATCTATATCGAAAAAAACAAAATATAATATAAAATTCGTAATTAATGCACACACGATACGCATTTTATATCACATTCAGACACTTTCTCACACACACACACACACACGGAATAAAATGAATGTTTCTCTTCTTAATATGCTCATGTTTATGTTTTATTGTGTCTTACAAACTTTAAGGTTTTATGACAATAAAAAGTATTCTATTCTATTCTATTCACACACACACACACACTGAAAACCCACCACTGCACATGCGTGAGCACACGTTTTACCAAGAGAAAATTTCTGGCAAAAACTCTACACTGTTCAATTTGTCTTCACAGAAAAAAAACAGAAAAAAAACAACCCCCCCCCCCAAAAAAAAAACAGAAGCGAAACAACAGGCCTGCATCATCAGGTGGTACGTTTCACAGCCCAGTGATTTCAGTCGTTGTCTTCTCTGTAGAGTCAGCTGCTGATGGTTGAAAACTTGTCGGCCTGCTCCACTGACTAATTAGTGTATTCATTTATTTACTTATTTATCTATTTATTTTTTGGAGGTCTTACAACAGGATCGAGTGAAGTTGATTTTCGGTCAATCTGGTCTGTCGGTTAGGTCGCTTCAATAGAGCTGTATTTGTCTGTCCGTCTGTCTGTCCGTCTTTCTATGTCTGTGTATCATCTACATCTCTCTCTCTGTCTCACACACACATAACACGCACACACACACACACACACACACACACACACACACACACACACACACACACACACACACGTCCACAACCGCGCGCTCACTTATACCGTTCTGTACCGGACACAGATATGTTCACCGACTTATGAAGAAGAGAAATAAGAAAAGAACAAACAAAAAACAACAACTAAAATCACACACACACACACACACGACAAATCAATACCTCGCTTCGCTGGTCAGTCAACACGCTAACGAACTGTTTCTTTCTCCCTCCCATCTCATCCCTCCCTCTCTCTCTCTCTCCCCCCCCCCCTCTTTCTCTCTCTACATACACACACGCAATAACAACCCAAACTAAAGAACCATCATGTCCCTCCTCTCCCCCCCCTCCGCCCCCGCCCACCACCCCCTCTCTCTCTTTCTCTTGTTCTCTGTTGGTCTCTTTCTATCTCTCTCTCCCCCCCCCCCTCTCTCTCTCTCCCTTTTTTGTGTCTGTCTGTCTGTCTGTCTCTGTCTTTCTATCTCTGTCTCTATGTGTCGTGGCTGGAGACGTGGGAGCTGAATGCAGTGGACAGACCAAAGTGGCGTTCAGCTGTCCACAAAGGCGCCAAATCCTGTGAGGCCAACAGACTCGCTGCAGCAGAGCAACGCAGACAGGCCAGGAAAAGCAGTGCCAGCAAGTCCCCGACAGCCGCCACCATCCCCTGTCCACACTGCGTCAGAACCTTCCGGGCGCGGATTGGCCTGACCGGTCATCTGTGCACCCACAGAGCCCCACCCCCCCCCCCCCCCCCACCCCCCAGGATGACTAGATGGTCCTCGTCGATCCCGACGGACGAACCACACATCACCTCGTCTCTGCACTGTTGACTGAAAACCTCCCTCAAAAACTCCCTGTCCCCCATTTAGTAATTCAGGTCTGCGGTGTGGGGTGTGCTGTGTGAGTTTGTTTCTTTCATTTTGTTCATTTTTTCTTCTTCCCCTGTGTATTTTATTGACACCATGCTTGCACCTGTATGCGCATGTGTGTGTGTGTGTGTGTGTGTGTGTGTGTGTGTGTGTGTGAAAATATATAAATATTTTATTTATATCAATTGTTTAATTTTTCTTCCCTCTCTTATGTATTTCTATTAACACCATGTTTTGCTTTAATTTTATTTGGTGTTGTGCAGCGTAGACCCTGTTCAGGGTGATGACTGAATGTAAAAAAAAAAAAAAAAAAGCACACCATTGCTCATCTGATATCCTCGAAACAAAGAATTTTGTCTTGTTTCGTTTTGTGTCTTCTCTCTCTCTCTCTTTCTTCAAGACTGTTTAAATATGTCTCTTAGTACACTGACCACCGACCTACAGCAACACCACGCGAGCAGGCCCGCTCCCGAGCAGCCCATTACAGGCGAAGTTATCTCCATTTTTTATTATATACATAGCTCGGTAAAAGAGGGAGTATTGCACTGAAATGCCCATAATTATGCTTAAGCCATTGCAATCATACGGTGCAGAAATTCAACCCCAGTCACTCTCTGTAGCAGAAACCCAAACCGAATGACTAAGCGTCCAGACCACCACTCAAGGTCTAGTGGAGGGGGAGAAAATATCGGCGGCTGAGCCGTGATTCGAACCAGCGCGCTCAGATTCTGTTGCTTCCTAAGAGGACGCGTTACCTCTGGGCCATCACTCCACATATAATATATACATTTTGTGTGTGTGTGTGTGTGTGTGTGTGTGTGCGCGTGTGTGTGTGTGTGTGTGTGTGTGTGTGTGTGTGTGTGTGTGTGTGTGTGTGTGTGTGTGTGTGTGTGTGTGTGTGTGTGTGTGTGTGTGTGTGTGTGTGTGTGTGTGTGTGTGTGTGTGTGTGTGTGTGTGTGTGTGTGTGTGTGTGTGTGTGTGTGTGTGTGTGTGTGTGTGTGTGTGTGTGTGTGTGTGTGTGTGTGTGTGTGTGTGTGTGTGTGTGTGTGTGTGTGTGTGTGTGTGTGTGTGTGTGTGTGTGTGTGTGTGTGTGTGTGTGTGTGTGTGTGTGTGTGTGTGTGTGTGTGTGTGTGTGTGTGTGTGTGGTGTGTGTGTGTGTGTGTGTGTGTGTGTGTGTGTGTGTGTGTGTGTGTGTGTGTGTGTGTGTGTGTGTGTGTGTGTGTGTGTGTGTGTGTGTGTGTGTGTGTGTGTGTGTGTGTGTGTGTGTGTGTGTGTGTGTGTGTGTGTGTGTGTGTGTGTGTGTGTGTGTGTGTGTGTGTGTGTGTGTGTGTGTGTGTGTGTGTGTGTGTGTGTGTGTGTGTGTGTGTGTGTAGCAGCGGCTCGCTTAGCGGCAATCCACAAGGCTTAAAGGATAAGGAAGCCAATCTTCACGTCCCGTGTTCGAATCCCGCAGGAACCAGACTTTTTTTTTTTTTTTTTTTTTTTTTTTTTACTGCACCCTCCCTCCCCCTCCCTCTACACCTTGAGTTGTGGTCAATCTGCTAGTCTTTTGGATGAGATGAGGATAAACCGGTGGTCCCGTGTGCAGCATGCATCATGCATGCATTTGATTAAGCAGGCGCACGTAAAAGAACCAGCGGCAGCAAAAAAAAAAAAAAAAAAAAAAAAAAAGATGCTCAACAACTCTGAAAAGAACACACACACACACACACACACACACAAACCCAGTATAGATTGGCTGACTGATTGACCACACTAATACTGACGACCCTATTAACCACCTGCAAAGTAGCTGAAATATTAACACCCAGGAACTCACTGACGATACTAAAACAAACGAAATTCATACGAACAACGACAATGAAACAAGTAATATTTTGGCTTTTTTTTTTCGTTTCTTTTACCGTCGATTTCAAAACAAATATTAAACACCTCCACTTTATATCTGTGCTACAACGCACAACCAAAATGGTCAAACTCATATATGACGAGGCCGTGCAACTAACTGCTGCATAACAGCTGTGGTCACTACACATACGTTTCTCTCTCTCTCTCTCTCTCTCTCACACACACAGACGCAGACACACACACTATGCACGCGCCCTCTTCGCTCGCTCCTCGCAAAGCAAACACTTGTCATCCTAAACAACCGGTCATGGCTTTCAACGCCAACAGTGGCTCCGTCTGACGCCAATTAGCAGCACACAGAGATGTATTCTTCACTGCCAGACCCCCCCCCCCCCCCACACACACACACACACAACCACGCACTTCCCCCCCCCCTCCTCCCCGCTCCCCCCCCCCACCACCACTCCACACACCTAAACGCCTCCCCCCACCCCCATCCCCACCCTCCAGAAAAAGACAACAAACGAATCAGAAAAAATAAAAAGCAAGCAAACAAACAAACAAAAAGAAAAGAAAAAAAAGAAAGGAAAGCCTGTTATCATCCCCAACACACACACACACACACACACATTCTCTCTCTCTCTCTCGTTACCACACAGCGCTTGTAAAAGTATTGTATTGTATTGTATTCCACTACGCTAATTGTATTGTGTTGTATTGTATTGTATTGAGCTTACTGTATTTTATTGCATTGCATTGTACTGCATTTCGCTTATTGTAATATATTGTATTGTATTGTACTGTATTGCATTTCGCTTATTGTATTGTATTGTATTGTATTGTATTGTATTGTACTATACAGTGTTGCATTGCATTGCATTGCGCTTATTGTAAAAGTATTGTATTGTATTGCATTGCGCTTATTGTAAAAGTATTGTATTGTATTGCATTGCGCTTATTGTAATGTATTGTATTGTATTGCATTGCGCTTATTGTAAAAGTATTGTATTGTATTGCATTGCACTGCATTGTATTGTATCAATGATGAATGTGACACTGTCGGCTTCACTCTTGAATCGGGTTGTGCTGGGTCTCCGACCGAGGATAGGCGCTATATAAGTACCCATATCAATCAATCAATCAATCAATCAATCAGTCAGTCAGTCAGTCACCCACATTGTATTAATAACTGTTCTTTGTCACAACAGTCTTCTCCGAGGTGACAACTGACTGCAAAGAAAGACACGAAGACTACAGGAAAAACAACAACAACAACATCTGAAGAAACGAATAGAGGGAGGAATGAATGTGAGAAAGAGAGGGGAGATAGAAAGAGAGGGGCGGGGGGTGAGGGGAGAGACAGAGAGACAGACAGGGAGACAGAGAGACAGAGAGACAGAGAGAGAAAGAGATGGAGAGAGAGAGACGAGACAGACAGACAGGGAGACAGAGACAGAGAGACAGACAGACAGACAGGGAGACAGAGAGAGAGAGAGAAAGAGAAAGACAGAGAGACAGACAGACAGGGACACACAGAAAGGAAGAGAGAGAGACAGACAGACAGACAGACAAAGAGAGAGAAAGACAAGAGAGACAGGGACACAGAGAGAGACAGAGACAGAGAGGGAGAGAGAGAGAGAGAGAGAGAGAAAGACAGAGAGGGAGGGAGCGAGACAGAGAGAGACTGGTGAACACTAGGAATCATCATGTCAGTCTTTAAACTGTAGCCAAGTGAACCAACTGCAGGGTCGGGAAATAACATTAAAGGCGAGAAAATTACAACTACAGTTCAATTCGTGCTACTTTCATCATTACCCCAAACCCCACCAACTTCATTATTTGAAAAGAAAAAAAAAATCACCGATCATTTTCTTTTCTTGTAGTTATTATCATTCTATTGATTTTCCCCCACATCCAATCATTCATTCATTTCCAGGATAACAGACACACACACACACACACACAAGCTGCGGTTGATCTTTAAAAAAAAAAAAAAAAGGACCAACAGAATTCAGCCCACAAAATGGTGCAAAGCCACAAGAGCCGTGATAAAAAAAAAAAAAAAAAAAAGCTAAAAAAAAACCACAAAAAAACCTCTATGAAAACGCATTCAACGAAAAGAATTATTCACTTGACAAGTTTAAAAGGCACCGGTGATCCCCTCATGCCCGACACCCCCCCTGAGATCATTTCTGGCGTGGGGGGAATTAATGGAGACGAAAATTGCCACCACGACGAGATGTCGAAATGAATGAATTCACGATTTTTTTAATTTTTTATTTTTGTAATTGTCCTCTTCTTTTTTGTAACCAGTCCCACATATCATGCATGAGAACACACGCGCACGCACGCACGCACGGAGGTGGTGCAAACAGGCTCACACGCACATACGTGCGCGCACGATCGTTATGAATGCAAATAGAGTTATTGGGGCTGCGACCCCCCCCCCCCCACCAGCCCCCTCACCCCCCCCCACCCCCGCCATCTCCTCTCTCCACACACACACACACCTCCACGTTTAAGCAGCTTGTCTTAGGAGTAGAAGAGAAGAAGAAGAAGAAGAAGAAGAAGAAGGAGGAGGAGGAGGAGGAGGAGGAGGAAAAGGGAAGGAGGGGGAGGTGGGGGGGAAGGGAGGGGTGAGAAGGGTGGGTGAAGAGTAGGGGGTGTGGGGGGAGGGGTGTGGAATGGGGGGCTAACAGAGAAAGAGAGAGAGGGAGAGGGAGAGATATACTGAACAATAGGAGTGATGGCCTTGAGGTAACGCGTCCGCTTAGGAAGCGAGAGAATCCTTAAATTTTGTACATGCTTGGATAATTATTTCTTTCTTAGAATATCGTATTGTAGACAAATTGCCAGTACATGAATTTCGTCTTCGTACCCTCCACAAAAAGCCACAGTTTTTCAGGCTATCCTTATAACGCTAATTAACTTTAAGTTCGTTTACTCCAAATCTGAATTTAATGAAAGACGATCTGAATTTGGAAATGGTAAGATCAAATAAATATTTTTCTGGCTGCAACAATGATTTAAAGAAACGGTATGTTTCAAAACGATTACTTCTATATAGTTTGTTTGACCACTCTTGTTTATAACAGTCCACCATACGTTGTTTAAATGTTCCAAGGAAAGCTTTCTCGTTTCCTAAACCTCCAGAGAGAGCGACACACACACACACACACACACACACACACAGACAACAACGACAACAGAAACACAAACATGAGACAGTCGGACAGACACAGAGAAAAAATCAGATAATACAGATCACTCGGCTAACTCGGAAAGACTTCCACAAAAAAACAACAAACAAACAAACAAAAAAACCCAAAAACAAACCAACAACAACAAACAACAGCAAAAGTCCAACAGCATAACCCCTCGGAGGAAACAAAAAAAGTTCTACAAATCCTACTGCAGCATAGTATTATCGCTTTGGGGGAAAACAAACAAACAAACAAACAAAAAACAAACAAACGAGAAACGAAAAAGACAAAGACACATGAGCACGTAACAAGTTACACAGTTGACTCATCTGTTGCTGAGACAGCCACGACACGCAACATGGCCTAGCCAACCAACCAACCAATCGCCTCTTCCTTTCAACTTCTCCTCTCCTCCTATCTCCCCTCCCTCCCCCCCTCCCCCTGTCTACTTCCCCTGTCCCTCTCTCTCTCTCTCTCTCTGTGAAACCTGACAGTCCTAACCTTGTTATCTAATCGCTCGCACGGTGTCCTCTTTGTCCTCCCATTTCTGTCCCCCCCCCCTGTCCCCCCGCCCCTTCCCCCCTCCAACACCCCCCACCCCTCCCTACAACTTCCCTCCACCCCTTCCTCCTCCATCCCCAAGCACGCACGCACGCACACACACACACACAAACACACTCACTCACTCACACTCACACACTCCTTACACACACACACACTCACACACACACACTCCTAGAGACACACACGCACACACATACACACTCCTCTCACACAGACACACACACACAAGCACGCACGCGCACGCACGCGCACTTTGAAAACCTCCATCATCCGTCTCCTCCTCCTTCCTCCTCCTCACCCCCCTCACCCCCCACCACCTCACCCCCCCACCCCCAAAACTCCCCCTCCTCTCTCTATCGCCCAATCATTTTCTGTCGTGTCAAGTCAGCCGCTTGAACTCTCTATGGAACGGGATGGAGTGTGCCACACGTAGGCACGACTGCCAGGGCCAGCCAAGGAAGTTGAAGCTGCCTGACAAAACTTCGATTTTACAATAGAATAGAGTAGAACAGAATATGTCTTTATTACCAAGTGTACCGGGGTCACAAGGAATATTGGGGGAGATAGTACATAACAAGATACGAACATAAATCGAAAATCATATACAAACACAGATACGGTAGAAACTAGGATACATACAAGTGCATATAAATATAAAAAACTTGTGCATACTCATACATGCACACACACACACACACACACAGACATGCACGCGCGCACACACTCACACACATGCACGCACGCACGCACACACACACACACACGTTTGAACAAAAGCTGCATATTACATATTAAATATTAAATATTACTACTATTACGACCACTACCACCACCACCACTACTACTACTAACAACAACAATAAGAAGAATAAGACTGATGATGATGATGATGGCGATGATGATTATAATAAAAAACATGAATTATATATATATATATATATATATAAACAGCAAAACATATTAACTTACTGTAATTAGCATTCACTGTCGAAAGCCATACAGATATAAAATGAAACGAACTCAAAATTAATGTGATCGAACTGAAGTTAGTCGACCTACAGACTTTTACAGAACAGAAATAAACATGTATATAAATAAACGAACGGAAACTGAAATCAATCAATGAATATTTTTTTTGAAAAACTGAAAGCAAACTGAACTAATAATAATAAATAATAATAATGGTATTTATATAGCGCTGAATCTTGTGCAGAGACAAATCAAAGCGCTTTCGCACCAGTCATTCACACGCATTCAGAAGCATGAAATAATAATTATAACAAGACTCACTTGTGATACACTTTTTAAAAAAATCCAAGCTTTTTATGTATTGAGTATAATTTCAAAATGTAATGTTTAAGATGAGAAAGATCAGTTTAGCATTAATTACAGAGTAATTTCCTTTTTTTTTACTACCTGCGCCAAAACGTTTGCAAAATAAATAAAACTTCCATGCTTAGCAAAAGAAGTTCCTGTTTGAACAAAAAAATGATAATGATGACTGCTCTTGTTGTTGGGTCAGAATATCAGATCAAAGTGCCAAGTTTAGAGAATACAAAAAAAAAACAACCCCCCCCCCCAAAAAAAAAAAAAACCCAGTAAATGCAGTTTGCATATAATTAGGCTTCATTTTTTTAATTTTTTTGTGTGCCCATCCCAGAGGTGCAATATTGTTTTAATCTAGATGACTGGAAAGAACTGAATTTTTCCTATTTTTATGACTAATTTGGTGTCAACTGACAAAGTATTTGCAGAGAAAATGTCATGTTAAAGTTTACTACGGACACACACACACACACACACACACACACACACACACACAGACAACCGAACACCGGGTTAAAACAAAGACTCACTTTGTTTACACAAGTGAGTCAAAAATAAGAAGAAGTGTACAACGATCAAACAAGAATACTCAAACACAGACTTCGAGGAAAACATAAGGCAGACGAGCATGCAAGTGTGCCTCTGTGTGAGGGTGGTGGAGGGGGGAGTGTGTGTGTGTGTGTGTGTGTGTGTGTGTGTGTGCGTGCGTGCGTGTTTTGTGATTGCATGCATGTGTGCGTCGCCACAATAATCTCATGGATCAGGAGGGGGTGAAGCTTAATTTACTACTAACTTAAAAAGCGCCTCTGTGGATAAAGCGGTGGAAATTTACATTATAAATGAATTATAGTCTTTCAAAGGCCGCCTAAGCGACAAAGAAGCAGACTCGGCCAGCAATTCCATCTGCCCCTGCTGACGCCGCTATTCATTCCACAAGGGACTCCTATTTACCGCTACAGACTTCCTGTTCACACACACACACAGAGTTGTTTGATGTTAGCGTTTCCTTCTATATTGTGCCTATGTCTCCCCTTTTAATGTCTTATTTTTTCCAGT
>NC_134899.1:52004519-52017019 GCF_041734735.1 Babylonia areolata | reverse complement strand
GACAGAAACAGAGAGAGAGAGACAGAAAACCAGTGAGAAAGGAGGAGGAAGAGTGAGATACAGAGAGAGAATGATGGAGGGGTGTGTGGGGGATTCGGAAAGCGGTGGGGGGGTCAGGGAAAACAAAAGATACGCACAGACAGACAGACAGAGAATGAGGCAGAAGACAAGAGGAGAAACACAGACACAGACACAAACAACCACACCCCACGGTGACAACAGAGTCCAGAGGAGACCAGAAAGAAAAAAAAACACGAAAAAAAAAAGTAGACATCTACTAGGGAAAGAAACACACACACACACACACACACACACACACACACACACACACACACGTAGTGAGATGTAGTGAGAGAGAGAGAGAGAGAGAGAGAGAGAGAGAGAGAGAGAGAGAGAGAGAGAGAGAGAGAAAGAGAGGGGAGAGAAAGAGAGAAAGAGAAAGAGAGAGAGGGAGAGAGAGAGAAAGAGAGAGAGGGGGAGAGAGAGAAAGAGAGAGAGAGAGAGAGAAAGAGAGAGAGGGAGGGGGGAGAGAGAGAAAGAGAGAGAGGAAGATATATATATATATATAGAGAGAGAGAGAGAGAGAGAGAGAGAGAGAGAGGAGAGAGAGAGAGAGAGAGAGAGAGAGAGAGAGAGGTACAACACAGATGACGACGATTACCAGCGCGTGCCCTTCAAGCGTCAGGTCATTGAAGAACGTCCACAGACTCAAAGCTAATCCCCCCCCCCCCCCCCCAAAAAAAAGCATTTAAAAACAATATTTCTAACCATGTATGGAAATAAAATACAACTAAGGCAGACGCAAGTTGATATATATATATATCTGTGTGTATGCATATGTGTATGCATGTATATTCGTCATTCGCCACAGCCCCTCATGAAGGGGTGTACATAAACATACAAGCACATCACAGCAGCCATTCCAATATGTTATACATACATATCAACGGTCACGTCGAACGGAATTGAGAGAGAGACGAGAGAGAGAGAGAGAGAGAGATTCCAGGGATCAACGTTATTGAAGGAGGGGGATGGGGATGGGGGAGGGGGGAGGGGCGTTGGGGTGTAGGACTCCACCGTCAAAGTGGAACACCGTCGACAGGTCATCAAAGACTATTCTTTTCCTTGAAAAGAAACCAAGGGGCAGAATCCTTGCCCGGATTGCCTCCCTTCCCTCTTCTTCCCCCCCCACCCCCACCCCTCCTTCCACCAAGCCCTTGTTAAAAAAAAAAGAAGAAAAAAAAAAGCCTAGACTGACCCTTAAAAAAAAAAAAAAATCAACTCTTTCACCCCGGGTCTTCTTCCATTTAGAGAAATGTCTGTGTGTGTGTGAATCCCCCTCCCCCCCACCCGCCCCTCAAAAACACCCCCGCTATCAACTCCACCATGACTACTTACACGCCCTCCTCAAGATCTCTATCCCCACCCTTTTCCCTTCCCTTCCCGTCCACACACACACACACGCACACACACACACACAACACACACACACACACACACACACAACACGCACACACACACACACACACACACAACACACACACACACACACACATGTACACTCACTCGTACACACGCACGCTTCAGAAGAAAAAATCCTCTCTTCTTATCGATCTGTCGTGTGTGTGTGTGTGTGTGTGTGTTTGCGCGTGTGTGTGTGTGCGTGTGTGTGTGTGCGTGCGTGCGAGCGTGTGTATGTGTGTGTGTGTGTGTGTGTTGTTTGTGTGTGTGTGTGTGTGTGTGTGTGCGTGCGTGCGAGCGAGCGTGTGTGTGTGTGGTGTGTGTGTTGTGTGTGTGTGTGCGCGCGCGCGCGCACGTCTTGTCAGACTCTGTCCATTACACTAAGGGTACCTTCTGATCCAACCACCTCCTCCTCCCTTCTGAGGGTCGTCCCGCGGGGAAGGTATAGACGGGAGGAGAGAGAGGGGAGGGTCTTCCAAAGCTAACTTGATACAAGAGAGGAAGGGTGGGCAGGGGGAGGGGGGGTAGAGAGAGAGAGCAAATCGCTCCTACTTTATAAAGATATCTTTTGGTGTGTGTGTGTTTTTTTTGTTTTTTTTTGGGGGGGGGGGGGGGGGGGGTTGTTCACACACACGAAGGAAGTCAGACTTGTGACCCATGACAGCTTGTAAAGAAGGAGAAGAAAAAGAAGGGGGAGGAGGAGGAGGAGAAGGAGAAGAAGAAAGAGGAGGAGGAAAAGGTAAAGAAGAAGAAGAAGGAGAAGAAGAAGAAGAAAAGGTGAAGAAGAAGGAGAAGAAGGAGAAGAAGGAGAAAAAGAAGAAGAAAAGGTAATGAAGAAGGAGAAGAAGAAGGAGAATAAGAAGAAGGAGGGGGAGGAGGAGGAGGAGGAGGAGGAGGAGGAGGAGAAGGAGGAGGAGGAGGAGAAGAAGAAGAAGGAGAAGGAGAAGAAGAAGAAGAAGAAGAAGAAGGAGGAGAAGGGGGCGTGGGGAGAAGGAGAGGTCAGAGGGAGTACAAGAGACGCAATAATAATAATTCCTTCTGATTTTTTTTCCTCTCTCCGGGAAAAATCTCCCCTCTCCCTCTCTCTCTTTTCCTATTATTTTTTGGGGTGCGTGAGGGGTGGGGTGGGGGAAGAGGAAGGGGCAGGGCCTGTGAGTGTGGGAGGGGGAGGGGGAGGGGGGAGGAGGGGGAGGGAGAGGGGGAGGGGGAGGGGGGGTGCCAGACGGAGAGATTGGTGGCCAGCATGCCTGTTCCTTTAGTGCGCACCCCAACAACAGACAAGAGACGTTTTGCTTCTCTTTTTTTCTTTATTCCCTTCTTTTCTTTTTCTTCTCTCTTTCTTTCTTGTATTGGATTGTTTGGATGTTCTCCTGACTCGGAGCAAAGAGTGGCTGAGTGAATAATGATATTAATAATATCGTCCGGAATATATCCCACCTCCTCTCTTTCTCTCTCTCTCTCTCTGTCTGCATGCCTGCTTCTCTCTCTCTCGTTTCTGTCGGTGACTCTGTGTGTGTGTGTTCCTGCCTCCCTGTCCCCCTTCCTCCCGCACTTCCTTTCCCGCCCCCCCCCCCCTCTCCCCCCCTCCTTCCTGTCCTCATCTTCATACCGCTGCTCAAAACTCTCCCATCCTCTTTTCCCCCAACCTCCTATTTTTTCTTCTCTCCCTGCCCCCCACACCCTTACCCCCCACACCCCCGGCCCCTCTCCCTCGCACACTATTATTATCTCCCTTATTTTCACCCTCCACCTCTTCCCTCCTTTTCCTCCTCCCCCCTTGTCCCCCCCCCCCTCCCCCCTCCGATTTATTCAATCTGCCCTCTGCATTTTTCTTTCCGCATTCAGGGGGGGGGGGGGGGGGGGGGGCGTGGGGGGGAGGGACAAGAGGGAGAGTGGAGGGGAGGGGAGGAGGGGGGTGGTCGCTTGCTCCAGAAGAGCAATTTCCAGAAGCAACACACTTCAGCCGCCCACCTCCCCTTCCCTTCCCCATACCCCCCCCCCCCCGCCCCCTCCCTCAACAACCTCCTTCCAACACTGTTCCAGCCACTCCCCACCACCCTCCCACATTGCATCTCCAGCTTCTCCCCCCCCCTCCCATTCCCCATTCTCATCCTCTGCACTGCCCGTCCTACTATACCCTGGTCCTGTCCTATGCTGCCTGTCCTATCCTGTCCTGTCCTATCCTGTCCTGTCCTATCCTGTCCTGGCCTGGCCTGTCCTCTCCTCCCTGTCCTGGCCTGTCCTGTCCTGTCCTATCCTGTCCTATCCCGCCCTGTCCTGTCCTGCCCTGCCCTGCCCTGTCCTGCCCTGCCCTGTCCTATCCTATCCTGTCCTGTCCTGTCCTGCCCTGTCCTGTCCTATCCTGTCCTGCCCTGTCCCACCGCTGCCCTGTCCCGTCCCGTCCCTGTCGTGTCTGGGAGCTATCGGAAATTTGGGCACTGCTCCTGTAGCTGCTGCCTGTCTGGACTCTTTTAATCCACAGACCTTCGGGCAGACAGCACATACTATAACACTAACAAATCGTGCTCTTCGGGAATTTTATTATTATTATTATTTTTTTTTTTTTTTTGTCAGGGGTGGATGAATGGAGAGGGAGGGGTGGGGGATGGGGGGAGGGGGGCGGTACAAGGGGGTTGGAGGTGGAGGCGGAGGTGAGGGTCGTGGGTGGGTTGGAAGTGGGAGGTCCGCACAAAAACGCTGCCATCACACACACACACACACACAAAGACGAGAAAAAAAACAACAACAAAAAACCCCTCGGGAGTGGGGGTTCTGGGGGCAGCAAAATACCATGGCTGGGTCTTTCGCTTTTATTGATGATCGGGACACAGACTCCCAAACTAACCCCCTCCTCCGTTCTCCGTCTGGCAGGCCTGCACACCTTTTGTGCGTGCGTGCGTGCGTGCGTGCGTGCGTGTGTGTGTGCGTGTGTGTGTGTGTGTGTGTTTGTGCGTGCGTGTGTGTGTGCGTGCGTGCGTGTGCGTGTGTATGTGTGTGCGTGTGTGTGCGTATGTGAACTTCGATTGCATAACCTCTGTTTTAGATGGGAGAATAGAAGGGAAATTGGTTGGAGGGCGGCGCGGGTGGGGAGCATGGGTAGGTAGGGGTGAGGGTGAGGGGAAGGAGGGTGTTTGTTTTATAATATACATTGTGCCCTTGGTTTGGTTCTCCTCCTCCTCCTCCTCCCGCCTTCTTCTATCGGTTCTCCAGTTGACGTCGACGTTCTTTACCCCTCCACCACCTCCGCACCCCCTCCCTCCTCCCCACATCCCTTACCTCTCTCACTTGTGGCCCTCCCTTCCCTCCTCCTCCTCCTCATCATCAGCTCTCTCTCTCGGTTTGTTACCCCCTAACGGAGAATTACAATACTGAAGAGTACAATGGTGGCTTAACGATTATTACAGAGTTGTTGTGGCCCGTACATCACCATCTTCTAACACCAAGAGGCTGGGGGCTGGGCCTCTCTCAGCTTCCGGCAGCGATTCCTCCAGCCCTGTCCATAGACAGTGGTAGAGAATCAAGATGTTCTCTCTCTGTGCGCGCGCGCGCGCGAGTGTGTGTGTGTGTGCGTGTGTGTGTGCGCGTGTGATGTGTGTGGACCGACCAGACAATGAAAGAACTGTCCTGTGGTCCTGTCCTCTTGGTTAGTGATAGAGAGAGAGAGAGGGGGAGGGGGGGGGGGGGTAAGTCTGAGAGGAGGAGGAGGAGGAGGAGATCGCGCGGGGGGAGTAGATGAGGGAAGTCGACACAGGATGCTTGTTCCGTTGAGTCTGATAATGACTGCAATTAGTGCAGGGACTGGCTCCCCCCCACGCCCCCCGCAATCCCCACTTCAGCTCCCTTACCTCCAAACGTCCGAGAGCTCCCGCGATAGACATCAGCCTAGGAGTGTGTTTCCGCCAGTGTGGTGACATGAGGGTTCGGGGGGTGGGTGGGGGGTGGGGGGTGAGTCTGTGATCTCTGCTGATAACATTGTGGTCGTATCCGGCTCACAGGAACAGGGGGTCGAAAAGTGGAAGTGGGGGACGGGGGAGGGAGGGGGGGGGGGGGGGGGGGGGGGGGATTGTGCATGGGTGTTGGTCAAGTCAGTATCGAGTGAATACTGCCGAACAAAGTCGTACCACTTGTAGTTGGTACTAATTATCGTCAGATTTGGCGTAGGAAGGGGCGAGAGTGACTGGGGGTGGGGGATATGGGGTAGGAGAGATGGGGGGGGGGGGGGGGGGGGGGGGAGAAGAGCTTTGTCCTTGGCAAATCATGCCGAGTCACGTTGTCAGCAGAGCCAATGGCGGGCTTTCTGAACAAGCTTAAAGAATCAATGGATATGTACGAGTCCCATAAAACATCCTGTACTGTCAGCCGCGGTTGGCAATGCACTGGTTTGGATATATACGAGTATATATATATATATATATATATATATATGTCCTGAAATGAAATATATGGAAACAAATCGGTACGGGAAAACGGTTGCATATAATAGTGGGGAGGGACAGAGGAAGCAATAATAAAACATGCACCGTCAACTCTGGCATTGGTGAAAAGTACTGTTCATATAATAATACGAAATCTGGAACAAAGTAAGCTCACAAACAGCCACACATGGCTCCCGCCAGAACTTTGTAGTTCTGATGTACTGTCTCTCTCTCTCTCTCTCTCTCTCTCTCTCTCTCTCTCTCTCTCCCTCACTCTCTCTATTTTGTTTATATTTGTTTAGAATGTATGTTCATATCATAAATATTCTTTGTATACAATTATGTAATAACCCCTTCAGATAGGGGCTATGGCTTGATCTGAATTCGAATTCGCATTCTCTCTGTCTCTGTCTGTCTCTGTCTGTCTCTCTCTACCTCTATCCATCTAAAATTGAAATACACACACACACAAACACACACACGCACGCACGCACGCACACACACACATATATCTCTCTCTTTCTATCTAAAATAGAAACACACACACACACATCTCTCTCTCTCTCTCTCTCTCTCTCTGTCTGTCTGTCTATCTAAAATTGAAATACACAGCTCTCTCTCTCTCTCTCTGTCTATCTATCTATCTAAAATTGAAACACACAAACACACACACACACACACACACACAATCTCTCTCTCTCTCTCTCTCTCTCTCTCTCTCTCTCTATATATATATATATATATATATATAATCTTCAGGTTTAATCACCTACGGGGCTCAGTAAGGTAGTGCCCAGGGGAACCCTACACACCGCAGTCCATCCTACCCTGTCTCTGAGAAGTGCTCTGGCTGTAAGGCAGTAATGGACACGGAACTCCGTAACGCTGCGGATGTAGATATATATAACATATACACACACTCTGCCAAAAGAGATTCTGACCCCTAATGCAAGGTCAAATCTGGCCCACGTCCACCGTGGGGAGAAGGAGGAGGAAGAGGAGGAGGAGGAGGAGGAGGAGCTCTCTAAGTGATGAATTCGGATCCAGCATTGGGGGAAGGGAAAGGGGGATCATTTGGGGGGGGGGGGGGGGGAGACAATGTGTCCCCAGACACCGGCACCATTCCGCCGCCCTTCATTAGCTTGCTTTGGCTCTGAGGGGTCTCCACCCCCACCCCCACCCCTTCCACTGCACGCCCCGGAGGAGTCCTGTGTGCGGCCTGCCACAAAGGGAGACAATTTGTCGATTGTGCCCAGGATGACGAGGGGAGGGTGGTGGTGACGGCGTGAAGGCGAGGGCGCTGGGTAGGTGGGTGGGTGAGTGAGTGAGTGAGTGAAGAGCACAGAGAGAGAGAGAGAGAGAGAGAGAGAGAGAGACAGAGAAAGAGACAGAAACAGAGAGAGCGCGTGTGTTTGTGTGTATGTGCGCTTGCTTCCGTGTTCACGCTTACTTCGTTGCTCACTTGCTTGCTTATTTGCTAGCCTGTGTGTGCGTGTGTTCAAAGCGGGAGATAGAGTTTGGGGGTTTGGGGGGTGCGGAGGGGGTTAACAAGTGATGCTGGCGAGGTTTGACCTCGAGCAGCGAGAGCGAGTCGGTCGCTGGTAGAAGTTGGCTACGATGCTGATGATGCTGACAATGATGGCAGTGGTCGCAGTAGTATTAGTAACAGAAATAATGGTAATGACAGGTGTTTCTTTTTTTTTTCTTTTTTTGTTTTTTTAAAGCGAAGCGGAGAGCGTGCGTGCACGCCCGTGCGTGCGGCAAAACGTCCACACACTCTGGGGAGAGAAGAAGAAGGAGAAGGAGAAGGAGGAGAACAAACAAGCAACTGACAATGAAGAAAACACGTTGTGGCAGGAGGAATTGTACAGTACCGGCCGCCCCCGCCCCCCACACCCCCCTCTCCTGCACCCCCCCCCCACCGGTCCCCCACCCCCACCCCTCGTGAGCGGGTCCTGCTTCTTTTCTTCTGCTATTTTTCATGCCCAAGCCGTGTTGGCTGGAGGAGAAGGAGGAGGAAGATGAAGAGGAGGAGGAAGAGGACGAGGAGGAGGCGGAAGAGGAGAAGAAGGAGAAAGAGGAAGAGGAGGAGAAGGAGGAAGAGAAAGAGGCGGAAGAGGAAGAGGAGGAGGAAGAGGAAGAGGAAGAGGAGGAGGAGGAGGAAGAGGAGGAGAAGGAAGAGAAAGAGGCGGAAGAGGAAGAGGAGGGAGGATGAGGAGGAAGAGGAGGAGGAGGAAGAGGAGAAGGAGGGGGGAAGGAGAAGGAGGAAGAGGATGAGGAAGATGAAGAGGAGTAGGAAGAGGAAGGAGGATGAGGATGAAGAGTAGGAGGAGGAGAAGGAGGAAGAGGAGGAGGAGGAAGAGGCGGAAGAGGAACAGGAGGAGGAAGATGAAGAGAAGGAGGAGGAGGAAGAGGAGGAGGAGGAAGAGGAGGAGGAGGAGAAGGAGGGGAAGAAGGAGGAGGAGGAAGAGGAGGAGGACACTGGAATGGAAGCGAAAAGGGGGGAAAATGAAGTGCAGAGAACAGGGGAAGGGTAGGGGAGGGGCGGGGGGGTGGGGGGGGGGCACGATGATTGCAGTACAGAGGGATGTTGGGGTGGGGTGGGGAGGAGGCGAGGGAGGCGGGAGAATAGGAGGAGGAGGAGAAGGAAGTGTGTGGGAATGAACGAGGAGGGAGTTGGGGGGGGAGGGGTGGAGGGGGACGGGAGGGGGGGGGGGTTAAGCTGGAACGGATGGTCTACACAGATCGATTCCTTCCCCTTCCTTCCCCCTTCCCTCCTCCCCTTCCCTCCTTCCTCCACCCACCACCATGCAACTGTCCGTCCGTCCGTCCGTCCGTTTGTATTGCTGTGGGCGGCTGGCTGTCTCTGTTGGCTGCTTGCTGTATGGCTGTATATCTGTCTATTGCCTTGGTGCATTGCACTTTTTTTTTTCTTTTCTTTTTGCTTGTCTCTCTGTCTCTCCATTCTGGTGCTGGCGGTGGTGATGTCTTCTCCTCTTCTTCTTCTGCGTTCACTCGTATGCACACGAGTGGGCTTTTACGTGTATGACCGTTTTTACCCCGCCATGTAGGCAGCCATACTCCGTTTTCGGGGGTGTGCATGCTGGGTATGTTCTTGTTTCCATAACCCACCGAACGTTGACATGGATTTCAGGATCTTTAACGTGCGTATTTGATCTTCTGCTTGCATATACACACGAAGGGGGTTCAGGCACTAGCAGGTCTGCACATATGTTGACCTGGGAGATCGGAAAAAATTCCACCCTTTACCCACCAGGCGCCGTCACCGTGATTCGAACCCGGGACCCTCAGATTGACAGTCCAACGCTTTAACCACTCGGCTATTGCGCCCGTCGGTGGTGATGTCGAACTGAAGAAGGGTTGATCACCCATAGGATGGGTTAAAAAGATGGAAAAAAAAAGAAGGCAATTAACAGAGAGAGAGAGAGAGAGAGAGAGAGAGAGAGAGAGAGAGAGACAGACAGACAGAGACAAAGTAACAGACAGCGGGGGGGGGGGGGGGGGAGGGAGAGAGAGTATATATCATCGGGAGTATAACGGAGTACTAGCCTTGACCTGATCCCAAGAAACTGGAGAAAGGTTGAGAGAGGGAGCGTGTGTTGGGGGGAGAGCGGGGGGGGGGGGGGTGAGGGGAGGAGGCGTGAGGGGGGGGGGGGGGTGCGGAGGAAGAAGGGGCAGAGCACTACCCAAAGATCCACACACACAATACACTACAGGATACAGATCCAACATAATGTTACTTCCACGCTCACCGTGTGATCACCATCATATCAGAAGAACCTGACAAGTGAAGGCTCCAGATCAGCGACCTGCTGGGCGACCGTCTGTTTGCCTGCTTGTCTTACTCACGGACTTAAAAGTCTGACTGACTGAAGGACTGACTGGGTGGAATGAATGAATTTTAGGAACAAAACTCACAACTGGCCGTCCCATCCAGTGACCAAAGAATAAAAGAAAAGAACAGAATCAAAGAGGAGAAGAAGGAGCAGGAGGAGGAAGAGGAGGAAGAGAAGGAGATGAAGATGAAAGAGGAGGAGGAAGAGGAGATGGAGATGGAGGAGGAAGAGGAGATGGAGACTGAAGGAGGAGGATAGAGATGGAGGAGGAAGAGGAGATGGAGATGAAAGAGGAGGAGGAAGAGGAGATGGGGATGAAAGAGGAGAAGGAAGAGGAGATGGAGGAGGCGGAAGAGATGGAAGAGGAAGAGGAGCAGGAGGATAAGAACAAGAGCAACCACGACAACTACCGGAAGTATGAAAAGAAAGAATGAATAAAAGAAAGAACGAAAAAAGTAAGAAAAAAAAGAAGAGAAAACCCTTGAAAACAATCAGAACGAAGATATTTAAACGCCAAGGGGAAAAAAAACTTAAGTCGGCTGACTCACATAACACAAACACTATATATATATATATATATATATATATATATATATATATATATAATGTACGAACAGTAGTCAGTGGAGGATCACACACACACACACACACACACACACACTAACAATTACATACATACATACATAGAAAGACAGAAAGAGAGAGAGAGAGGGGGGGGGAGGACCTACTTACGGACCACTGAATCAATTGCTCGCAACTGTCAACAATAGCAAATAATGAGGAGAAGAAGGAGGAGAAGGAGGAGGAGGAGAAGGAGGAGGAGGAGGAGGAGGAGGAGGAGGAAAAGGAGGAGGAGGGACGGGGGTAAAAAAAAAAGAAAAAAAAGAAAGAGAACGTATTATACACGAATGATGCCAGAAACTCTCCGTGGTGCCAGCTCGGCTGTGGAATGACTACCACTTGTCCCGGACATCAGTCAGCTAACAGTCAATGCCGTCTACCGCTTCCCCCGAACCATCCCCTCTCCCTCTTTTCTTCTCATCCTCCATCAGAACGGGGATGATGGTGGAGGGGTTTTGGGGGGGAGGGGGGGGATTAGGGGGTGGATGTGTGTGTAGGGGGGGTTGGTGGGGTTGGGGGTGGGGATGGGAAGAAGTGCAGAGGGTGGGGGATGGTGGGGTGGGGGCGGGGGGCGGGTGAGTAGCGGAATCAATCGCCTGCCAAACTGTTATTGATTAACGTCCGTTCCCGTCCAAATCCCCCCCATCATCATCACCACCACCACCACTACCTTCCCCTCCCTTGTACTCACACCACCACCGCCTCCCTTCCCCTAACTTCCCCCCTCGCCCCTCCCCCCCCCCCTCCCTCCCTCCGTTTCATTTCTGGCATTCTCACAAGCTTACGGCCCAGTCTTGTAAGAAGAGAAGAGAGAAAGAGAGAAAGAAAAGGACACACACACACACACATCCAACCTTGGAGATAATATTATCGCCTGATACAAATCGCCCGACACTCTTTCTCCTGTCCCCCCCCCCCCCATTCCCTTCCATCCCCCCCCCCCGCCCCTCACCTCTCTCTCTACCACTTGTCCCTTTTCCTATATACCCCCAACCCCTGCCCCTTCCAGTCTTTTATATCCGTGGCGTGATGTGGAAGTGTGTGAGGTGGAGGACGGGGGGGGGGGGGGGGGGGGGGGGCGAGAGGGGGGGAGGGAGCCGGGGGGGGGGGGGTGAGGGGAGGGGGCGGTTGCCAATAAGCTTCCACGAGATCTCGAGACGTCTTTGGTTCTTCTTCATAGAGAGATGCCCGCTCAAGCATCTCAAAGGCATTAGTCGTTTTCCGTCCAGCGAAAAAGAAGAAAAGGGAAGGAGGAGAAGAAGAAGAAGAAGAAAAAGAAGAAGAAAAAAAACAACTATTTCCCATGGCCATGCCATGTCAAACGTAAAACGTTCTGAGGCCATTCACACTAAGGGCCAGGGCCACAGAGAGAGAGAGAGAGAGAGAGAGAGAGAGAGAGAGAGAGAGAGAGAGAGAGAGAGAGAGAGAGAGAGAGAGAGACAGACAGACAGACAGATAGACAGAGAGAGAGAGAGAGAGAGAGAGACAGACAGACAGACAGACAGACAGATAGACAGGGAGCGCGTGCTATTAGATAATGCACACACACACACACACACACACACACACACACAACCAGCACACACACACACTACACACTACACACACACACACAACACACACACACACACACACACTACACACACACACACACCACAAACACACACTACACACACACACACACTACAGACAACACACACACACACACACACCACATACACACCACAAACACACACACACACTACACACACACACACACACACACACACCACACACACACACACACACACACACACACACACACACTGCACACCTGCTGCACATTCATCACATCATCAAAGGAAACGCGCACTGATGGTCCCGAAAAGTTCTGGGAGAGGTGGGCGGGGGAGGGGTGTGGGTTAGGATGGTGGGGTGTGGAGGGAGAGGGGGGGGGGAGGGGGGGGGGGAGGAAAACGAGCTTCAGTTTCAGTTTCAGTAGCTCAAGGAGGCGTCACTGCGTTCGGACAAATCCATATACGCTACACCACATCTGCCAAGCAGATGCCTGACCAGCAGCGTAACCCAACGCGCTTAGTCAGGCCTTGAGGAACCAAAAAACAAACAAACAAAACAAAACAACCTATCACCTGCAGTCATTATCATG
>NC_134899.1:51994519-51999519 GCF_041734735.1 Babylonia areolata | reverse complement strand
AGACAGAAAGACAGAGAGACAGAGGGACAGACAGACAGAGAGACAGAGTGAGAGACAGACAGACACACAGACAGAAAGAAGCACAACAACAGAAAAAAAACATCAATAAACCAAAACACGTTACATCAAAGCATGGGAAAGTAAGGTGAGAAGAAGGGACAGACAGACAGACAGACACAGGCAGACAGACAGACAGGCAGACGTGTAGAAGACGAGGGTGAGAAGAGGTGGAAGAAGAAGGGGTGGAGGATGCAAAGGGGGGAGGGGGGTAGAAAGAATAGAAAGCCTGGGGGATATGGAAGGTGGAGAAGGGGGAGAGGCAGGAGGGGGGGGAGGGAGGGAGGAAGTGGAAGGGGGGGGGGGGTGTTATGCTTCGCCCAGACCGGCAAGCGCCTAGTACACAGCAGCTTCAGTTAGAAGCTGATAATATAACTGTAGAGAACAAGCAATATTGTGTGGGTTTTTTTGGTTTTTTTTTGGGTTTTTTTCATCAAAACTGTGTCGCTTTGTTACCATGTTTTCACAAGCACAGCGGTTGAATTTTTAACTCGAAACGTTGTTATTCGAGGAGGGGGGGGGGAGGGGGTTGTTGGGGCGTGTGTGGGGGGGGGGGGGGGGGGGGAGAGAGAGAGACAGAGAGAGACAGACAGACAGACAAACACTGATATACCAACAAAATTCAAACAAACAACAGACAAAATTTTAATGGAAAGAACTACGAACAGAAGAAACAAACTTCACTTCAAGATGTTCCACCAACTCCCCCCCCCCCCTCCCGAACACTTGTCAGGGTAAAAACTGCAGAAGTGAAGCGAGAGCATGTATTTAGTCATCATGATCCGTGTCTGTGTTGACACCAAAGCACAGCGAATTTTTCTATTAGCTCGCTGGCGCCTGTCGGCGAAATTCAAAGGATTCGGCGAGGTGGAAAACGGCGAACAGCTAGCTACCACTGTTAGCACAAAACTCATTAGTTGGCTATAGGGAATTCAAATCAAAATTTGCGTCAAGTCCAAATGTGAGCAACAAACCGATTATGTTCACGATCAAATATACTGACCACACCAATATAAAGTCTACCACTGTAAGGGGGCGGGAACATAGGGTTTGAATTTTTGATTCTTCACACTTCGGTGTGTCTGTGTTGACACCTATAATAAATAGGCACAGTGACTTTATCCGCCAGGTGGCGCTTGTCGGCTAAATTCAAACGATTCAGCGAAGGTGGTAAAACATGGCGAACAAGTACCCCCCACTGTTTGCATTGAACTCGTTAGTACCTCTACTCTACGCAGCTAACGGTGGGTCATAAACTTACGAACTTAGGTGCGTTCGAGGTCCTGGTTCGAGTGGTTCACAGCCCATGAACAGATGGGAAATAAAATAATATATAAAAAAAAAGTGAGAGAAGGGAGCGAGCAGTGAGTGTGGGACTTGATGTAGAAGGTGGGTGAGGGGCAGCGAGAGACGGACAAGAGGCCAGTACTATTAGCAAGAGAAATCATAAAAGGAGAGCGGCGCTGAGAGTGAGAGAAGGAAACACTTTTATCGCTCTCTCCACTCGTCACTTTGACGCGCTCTTGCTTCGCGTTGATTTATGACCATCTGTCTCTCTCTCTCTCTCTCTCTCTCCCTCTGTCTCTCTCACATGTCACCACGACTCGTTCAACGCTAAACCCAACTCGCCCTGCGCCCCAATCTCTCTCCTTTGGAGAAAAAAAAAAAAAAAAAGAAAAAAAGAGAGGCAAGGCCTTCAAGACTCACTTGTGATACACTTAAAAAAAAAAAAAAAAATCCAAGCCTTTTATGTATTGAGTATAATTTCAAAATGTAATGTTTAAGATGAGAAAGATCAGTTTAAAGCAAACTAAGTCCCCTAGCATTAATATACAGAGTAATTTCCCTTTTTACTATCTGCACCAAAATGTTTGCAAAATAAATAAAAATTCCATGCTGAGCAAAAGAAGTTCCTGTTTGGACAAAAAAATGATAATAATGACTCCTCTTGTTGTTGTGTCAGAATAAGAGGTCAAAGTGCCAAGTTTAGAGAATACCAAAAAATATAAATATAACAGTAAATGCAGTTTGCATATAATTATACTTCTTTTTTATTTTTTGTGCCCATCCCAGAGGTGCAATATTGTTTTAAACAAGATGACTGGAAAGAACTGAATTTTTCCTATTTTTATGCCAAATTTGGTGTCAACTGACAAAGTATTTGCAGAGAAAATGTCAATGTTAAAGTTTACCACGGATACACAGACACACACAGACAACCGAACACCGGGTTAAAACATAGACTCACTTTGTTCACACAAGTGAGTCAAAAAGTGAGAGAAGGGAGCGAGCAGTGAGTGTGGGACTTGATGTAGAAGGTGGGTGAGGGGCAGCGAGAGACGGACAAGAGGCCAGTACTATTAGCAAGAGAAATCATAAAAGGAGAGCGGTGCTGAGAGTGAGAAGACGGAAACACTTTTATCGCTCTCTCCACTCGTCACTTTGACGCGCTCTTGCTTCGCGTTGATTTATGACCATCTGTCTCTCTGTCTCTCCCTGTCTCTCTCTCTCTCTCTCTCTCTCTCTCTCCCTCTGTCTCTCTCACATGTCACCACGACTCGTTCAACGCTAAACCCAACTCGCCCTGCGCCCCAATCTCTCTCCTTTGGAGAAAAAAAAAAAAAAAAATCTGAATCCAAAATTCCTTCCACCACAGACCTAGGAAATGATCATCTCAGACACGTCATCCAACTTACATTACGTCGCCGTCATGACATATTTTATATATATATATATATATATATATATATATATATATATATATATATATATATATATAAATCCTCGGACACCGGAACAAAAAGTTTGGAGGGTGGGGTGGGTGCGAGGGGGGGGAGGGAGAGAGGGTAAGCGCTGGCTCCCGGAAGAAGGAGGGAGTGCGGATGATGGGGGGGGGTGGTGGTGGTGGTGTTTCAACCCACTAAACTGACGCCACGGTGGAGGCCTTTCAGTTTCAGTTTCAGTTTCAGTAGCTCAAGGAGGCGCCACTACGTTCGGACAAATCCATATACGCTACACCACATCTGCCAAGCAGATGCCTGACCAGCAGCGTAACCCAACGCGCTTAGTCAGGCCTTTCAACAGTAGTCACAATGATGCCAGAAGAAGAGGAAAGAAAAGACACAAAATACCCCGAACACAGTGGCGTGGTGGTGGTGGTCAGTCCGGGGCGTGATGGTAGTGGTCACTATACTCATCACCAAACGGTTGATTCAGCCGTGAATGGGACAACAAGCGCCGCTGCCCTCGAAACAGACCACCCAACAGTAGGAGACGGGAATGGGGTGGGGGTGGGGATTGGGGGTGGGGGTGGGTGGGGGGAGAACGTGACACAGCGACAAAGAGAGAGAAACGAAACGAAACGAATTTTTATTTCACGAGGGTAGTGGAGTTAGCACAGCTGTTTGTTTTTTTTTTGTTTTTTTTTTTTACATCCAGCCCTCAAGGCAAAAAAGAAGGAAAAGTAGGAAAAAAAAAGAAGAAGAAAAAAAGAAAGAAAAAAGCAATGGCAAAACACTCACACAGACACACACACACAGACACACACACACACACAGACACACACACACACGAAAATAAAGCGCATGTACACAACCTAAGTCCGACGCAACGACACATATTATCACTGAAAAGATCAAATCATTATAAAATGAAATGATTACTAGAGAAGGGAAAAAAAGAGAAGAAGATGAAGAAGAAGAAGAAGATGATGATGATGAGAAGGGGAGGAAGGGGGGGGGGGGGGAAGGGAGAGAGCAGTGACAGAGACAAAGACAGACACAGAGAGCAATGGACAGACACAGAGACAGACAGACAGAACAAAGAAAAACCCGACGAGTGGAGGGAGGTCAAACCAGAGAGACATTTAGACAGGTTTAAAACCACGGGCATGTGTAGAATGGTTCTCTAAGTCCCTAGATAGGTTTAAAACCACGGGCATGTGTAGAATGGTTCTCTAAGTCCCTAGATAGGTTTAAAACCACGGGCATGTGTAGAATGGTTCTCCAAGTCCCTAGATAGGTTTAAAACCACGGGCATGTGTAGAATGGTTCTCCCAGTCCCTAGATAGGTTTAAAACCACGGGCATGTGTAGAATGGTTCTCCAAGTCCCTAGATAGGTTTAAAACCACGGGCATGTGTAGAATGGTTCTCTGAGTCCATAGATAGGTTTAAAACCACGGGCATGTGTAGAATGGTTCTCTAAGTCCCTAGATAGGTTTAAACCACGGGCATGTGTAGAATGGTTCTCTAAGTCCCTAGATAGGTTTAAAACCACGGGCATGTGTAGAATGGTTCTCCAAGTCCCTAGATAGGTTTAAAAACCACGGGCATGTGTAGAATGGTTCTCCAAGTCCCTAGATAGGTTTAAAAACCACGGGCATGTGTAGAATGGTTCTCTAAGTCCCTAGATAGGTTTAAAACCACGGGCATGTGTAGAATGGTTCTCTAAGTCCCTAGATAGGTTTAAAACCACGGGCATGTGTAGAATGGTTCTCCAAGTCCCTAGATAGGTTTAAAACCACGGGCATGTGTAGAATGGTTCTCTGAGTCCATAGATAGGTTTAAAACCACGGGCATGTGTAGAATGGTTCTCCCAGTCCCTAGATAGGTTTAAAACCACGGGCATGTGTAGAATGGTTCTCCAAGTCCCTAGATAGGTTTAAAACCACGGGCATGTGTAGAATGGTTCTCTAAGTCCCTAGATAGGTTTAAAACCACGGGCATGTATAGAATGGTTCTAAGTTCGTTGTTTGGCCAGTGAGCGCGAGGTTTAACCAGTGAGAGACAGAGAGAGAGAGAGAGAGAGGCAGACAGACACAGACAGACAAATAGGTTTAACCAGTGAGTGAGAGATAGGGGGTGCTTAACCAGTGAGACACACACACACACACACACACAGATTTAGCCAGTGAGAGAGAAAGGGAGAGAGGGGAGGGGGAGAG
>NC_134899.1:51969519-51977019 GCF_041734735.1 Babylonia areolata | reverse complement strand
TATAGATACTCGCATAGAACAAAACAATATTCTACTACAAGAAAGCAAAGATATGTCCATAGAAATACTATCTTTGTTGGATGTAGAGGACAACATTGTAGAACAAATACGAGAAGACGTAGTGGAAGAGTCCAAATCTTTGTTGGAACAGATACAAAATAGCGTTTGTGTATACAACACTGCATGCTATATTCTACCAATTGCACTTGCAGTTGGTTCTATATTGTACAAAACATGGAAAGCTACAAAGAAAAATGGTGTTTGGAACATACCCGAAGAAGATCGACAATTTGTCCATCTCCCAAAGAAGACATCTGGAGATATTGCCAAAGAAACAATCCCAACAAAGTCTAGAAACCCTTTCGAAATGGAATAGGATAGCATAGAGTCTATTTGTGTGCAATTCGTGGATGTAGTATGTTTTGTATATTTTTCTATTTGTATATATTGTATATATTGTATATATAGAAAATGCCTATCCTATTCGATCCACCACACTTTCCACACTTCGACTTCGAAGAATTTGCAAAAGAAGAACAGCGCTACAACAATAGTGCACAAAAAATGTGTTTCTCCACAGAAAACGATGGAGAAATAGAACAATATGCTGCAGAGCATGTAGATCCAGCACCACACATTCTTGGAAAATACAACAAGAAACGATATGCAGTTGCATATTGTGGGAAATACTATGTTTGTCTGCCAGGTGGAAGAATATGCTAGTCTGTACAATCTTCGCAGGTTGTTGCCACAATAGATACTATTCTATCTTTTTTGCGTTGTGGAGTTGTTTTTTCTACTCCAATATAGCACAGTAGTGGACTTTTTGTTTTGTATAGTGTTCCACCAATGTGTTCTATTTCTTTCTCTAGGAAATGTCCATATACTGGATGTTCTTCGTCTGTAGTAGGTTCTCCGTCGTCTCCTTTGGGGACTAGAAATAGTACAGTTCGGTTGTTTCCTCTGTACATTGTAGTTGCATATTTTTTGCAAATGTAGGTACCAGGTGGCATGTCTAGTGTTCGTATTTGTTGCTTCGAATTTGGTGCAACTGTTTCCTGTAGTTCTCGTTTTGTATCTATTTCTAGTTTGTCGTATTCTTTCTCTAGTGCTATTTCTTGTAGAGATGGAAGTTCTACAAGGTCGGGTGCTACTACAACGTCTATAGGATTCCAACGTATAGTCTCTTTGTCTTTGTAGAACTCTTTGGCTGGTTGTATACGAATATCTAGTCCATTTCTACTTTTTTCTAGTTTGCTGTTGTATTGGATAGGTCTACAAAATCCTATTTCCCATGCCTCTCTTGGAAACCAACACAGCTCTCTTTCGAATTTGTCTTTTTTCTTTTCCACATACTTTTCTGCAGCAGACAACAACTTTTGTAGTCCATTGGTCGACCATACAGCAACAACGTCTTCTGTATCTTTTGCTCCAAGTACTATTCTATAGTATTCTCTATTTGTCTTGTCTTTTTGCAACCTATAGCCGAGTATGGACCATATTCTATCTTTGTCTGCTATATTTGCCACTTTTTGGTTTCTTGTTTGGAAAGGATTGTTTCTACAACTTCTCGAACACTATTCGAAATAGCAAGGAGTCTCTCGTTTTCTAGTATATACTCTTGTATTTGTTCCAGCTCTTGTTTTCTATGTTCTATATTCTGTTGGTATTCTATTTGCTTTTGTTCTAGATAGTTCCATGCATCTTTTTTCCAATTTTCTACTGCCATACACTCTTCTATGTCTTGTAGTCTTTTTTCTCGATTTCGGGTGGATAGAGTGGAGAACTCTCTGCTGTGTGGAACTTCCACAACACTGTATGCAGATTTCTCTTTTCCAATAGTACTACATTTGTGTGTACGCCATTCCCATTCTACTATATTTGTTGGTGGAAGAAGAATATATGGACTTGGTGCATCTTTGTGTATTTGTACTGGTCTCCTACATGCTGCTAGTATTGTTTTCGCATTTTTTGTGTAGCAACGTAGTTTGGTGTATTGTATACCATCGTTGTCTGCAGCTAGAATATCGATGTGGAAGATAGGACAATTGCGAAATCCAAAATCGCATATAGCCCATTCTACAGCGATATTCCATTTTTTGTCGTCTTCCACTGTTGCAGCTGTTGGAGATACACGAATGCCAGATATTCTCTTTGTTCTAGTATGTGCATACCAACATACATATATTGTGGAATTTGGTCTATCGCCAAGAACAAAACAACGATCTAGAACGCTTGCAATATTCTGCCATTGTTGGGTTGCTGGTTGTTCTACAAACAGTTGTCTATCTTGTGGCGAAACTATCTCCAAAACGTTTTCCACTAGTTCGTCTCCTTTTTCTGGAGTACGATTGCTACAAGCATACAAAGATACTTCTATTCTAGTGCAGCCTCTCTTTTGTACATCTGGATGCAAGAATGTTTTTCGAAGATGCTCGTTTGGACAGTCTACATAGTCTGCTAGATGTCCACCAAATTGTTCTCGTACTTCTCCTGCCTCGAAATTGGATACTATTTTGTTGTATAGTTTTGTTCGCATTGTATAGCCATTGTGTTTGGATATCCATGTACATACATGTTTGCCAACACTATCTGTATTGTCTAGTATTGTTGGTGCATCGCAAGCAATAGCACTTGCAAAGTCGCCTTGTCCTCTATAGTCTAGTTCTTCTACAAGATAGTCTACTAGTGTTTGTCTATCGAGTGTACCAGAAAAATCTCTTGTATAGTCTATAGAATATATACCATACCCATGTCCTAGCAGCTGTTCTTCTAGCATTGGCAATATTTTGTGTAGGTCTTGTATTGCAATTTCGGACACATCAATTTTTGCAACAAATATACCATATGGCTTTTCGTTTGCATATATAGTCTCCCAACGTTTTCTTGCTTTTGCATTCGTGTCTTTTTCTATTCTTTGTACTGTACTGCGTATTGTGCTAGATTTGGAGTCTGCCTGCATAGATATTGTCTGCGATATGGCAGTTTGTATACTTTGTTTTTCCACAAGTCCACATATTGCAGTCGAAATTCTACATACAATTCTTTTTGCGGATCCGTCGTTGCCACACAGCAATTTTCCACCGACATACATACACTCTTTTTGTCGCAAATAGCCATATACATACAAATCGTCTACAAAAGTTGGAAGACCTTCTAGAGGTTGTAGAGTTGTTCTACCTTTGTTGTTTGCTAGATAGTCCACATTGGAAATATCTGGCACGAGATTGTTCTCGTAGGTATTTTCTAGCAATAGATGGATTGCTACATTTTTGGCACATCGAATGCCCATGTTCTTGTAGGTTGCACTGTACATTTCTTCCATATATGTTTTCGCCCAAACCATTTTCGTCTATATACAATAGAAATCCTTTTGTTCAAATGGAAATTTGTTGGCATCGTGGCGGAAAAAAAATTGGTCGACGCTCGTGGAAGAAATTGGCTATGTTGCAATATTGGTGGGAAAAAAAAATTGGCTGTGGTCCAGACTTTGTGCAGTGGAACTCGCCGAAAATCAATTCACCCTAACTTTTTTTCCGCTCTAGTAACTCCAATATACACAGGTTTTGGTTAAATTTTTTTTATGCTTGAGGGCCTTAACACAAGCTAATACACCCAAAAAAGTTGTATATAGAACCCCCATCTCTTATACTACTCGCCATCCAACACAACACGCCAACACGCCATCCAGCACAACACGCCATCCAACACAACACGCCATCCAGCACAACACGCCATCCAGCACAACAACACAACACGCCATCCAACACAACACGCCATGTAGGATCAACCAGCCTGACCCTGGAACCTCCGGTGGGGGGGGGGGGGGGGGGGGGGGGGGGGGGGGGGGGGGGGGGGGGGGGGGGGGGGGGGAAGAAGGCAGAAGAAGAGAGGACTGCCCAAGATCATGTGGAAGCGGGACACTAAAGCAGAGCTATAAAGAGGCCGGGATCCAGCTGGAGGGATGCGGAGAAGGGTATGATGATATTCACCAGTGTTTGTATTATTTTGGTCAGGCGCACACAGCCCAGAGCTCCATCAGTGACCATTACAACTCAAAACAACAACAACAACAACAACAACAACAGCAGCAGCAACAAGAAGAAGAAAAAACAAACACAACTGACCACAAACCACCACCCTGTTTAATCACCCACACCCTCCCTCCATGCCTCCACTCTCTCCGTTACCATCCCTCACCTTCACCCCCCCAAAAAAAAAAATAATAATAAAAATGAAATAAAATAAAATAAAATAAAAAAAAAAATAAAAGAACAATAATCCCGGAAGTGAAGGAAGGGAGGTCATGATGGAGGTCAAGTGCTCTCCCTTGTTGTTGGCGTGACGTCGGGGAGGAGTGGAGAGGGTGTGTGTGTGTGAGGGGTGGTGGTGGTGGGGAGAGTCAAAGGGAGGGAGGGGGTTGGGGGGGGGGGGGGGGGGGCGAGGGTGTGTGTGTGTGTGTGTGTGTTTGAGCTGGGACAGCTGCTCCTTAAGCTTCCGTTCCCCTTACAAAAAAAAAAAAAATATATATATATTGGTCAGGTGGGCGGAGGTGGGGGTAGGGGGTGTACGAGTTGGCGGAGGGGAAGGGGGCGGGGGCGGGGGGGAGGGGGCGGGAGGGAGGGAGGGGGGACCTCAGGTGGACCTCACTTTAATTAAAGAAACGACAAGGGACTGGATTAGTCAGTCCCTCTAGTTTTCTCTGCCATCACAACAGGTAAGTTAGGTGACGGTGGAGGTGGCCGAACAGTTAGAGCGCTAGAATCTACCCCCGTTCCCCCACCCCAAACCATCACCCCCCCCACCCACCCACCCACCCCCACCCCCCGACTTTCTTCTTCTTCTTTCCGTTACACGACCAACATCGACTTGCCGATGACTCTGTCGTGGTTCATGCATGCTGGGTATTTTCGTGTCTCCATAACCCACCATAAAACTGACATGGATTACAGGATCTTTAACGTGCGTGTTTGATCTTCTGCGTGCGTATACACGCGAAGGGGATTCAGGCACTAGCAGGTGTGCACATATGTTGACCTGGGAGATCGGAAAAATCTCCACCCTTTACCCACCAGGCGCCGTTACCGTGATTCGAACCCGGGACCCTCAGATTGAAAGTCCAACGCTTTAACCACAAACATACGCAGCATGTACCCCCCCACACACACACACCCCATGCCCCCCCCCCGAAGACGGAGTATGGCTGCCTACAAGACGGAGTAAAAACGGACATTATATATATATTATATATATATGATATACGCATATATCTATAATCCCAGCGGGACATGTACACTAGTAAACATGGGAGTTGCAGTACCACAAATGAAGAAGAAGAAGAAGACATTTAAAAGAACAAAATAAAAAAAAAGGAACACGCAATAAAAACACAACAGCACAAAGCAGGAAGAAGAAGATGAAGACATTTTTTTTTTAATCCAAAAAGAACGAAAATATCACAGCACAATACAATAGATGAAGACGAAGAAGAAGAAGAGGAGGAGGACGAGGAGGAGGACGAGGAGGAGGAGGAGGGAGGGAGGAGGAGGAGGGGGAGCAGGAAGAAGAAGAAGAAGAAGAAGAAGAAGAAGAAGAAGAAGAAGAAGAAGAAGAAAACAACAACAACAGCAGCAGCAGCAGCAGCAACAGCAACCAAAACCACGACAACACAACACAATACAACAGTCCCATCGCACAAAGCCCAGCAGGACACAAAGACCAGAAAGTGGAAGGACATGGTCCATCTCCCCCAGGTGATAATGATGGGGGTAGGGTGTGGGGGTTGGGGGGGGGGGGGGGGGGCGTGCAACTATCGCTCTCTGCGGGTAGACTGATCATCATTGTCGGAGGGGGGAAAGACAACTTTAGGGGAAGGGAAGGGAATTAAAGTGGTGTGTGTGTGTGTGTGTGTGTGTCTGTGTGTCTGTGTACATCTGTGTCTGTGTGTCTGTGTGTGTATGTCTGTGTGTGTGTGTGTGTGGAAGAGGGCGGTGGAGGGAAGGAGGGGGTGGGTGTCTCTCGCTTTCCCCAGTTTCTATTTATTAGTTTTCTTTCTTTTCTTTTCTTTTCTTTTCTTTCTTTCTTTCTTTGAGGACAAGGGAGAAGGAAGTTGGACAGATGCTGAACTGTGAAACGGCGGCACATCTCACACTACACGCGGCGAACGATATCATGTTCGTCCGTGCGTGTGTCTGTGTGTGGTGTGTGGGTGTATGGGTGGGGGTGGGGTGGGATGGGGTAGGGGGAGGGGCGAGCGAGAGAGAGGGAGGGAGGGAGGGAGGGAGGGAGGGAGGAGAGAGGGGACGGAGAGAGAGAGGGGGAGAGTGAGAGTGAGTGAGAGAGAGAGAGAGAGGGGGAGGGAGGGAGAGAGATAGCGGGAGAGTGAGTGAGAGAAAGAGGGGGGGGAGGGAGGGAGAGAGAGTGAGAGAGAGAGAGAGGGGGGGAGGGAGAGAGAGAGTGAGAGAGAGAGGGGGGAGGGAGGGAGAGGAGAGGGAGAGGGAGAGAGAGGGAGAGACAGAGAGAAGGAGAGAGAGGGAGAGAGACAGAGGGGATGAAGTTTTTTTTTCACCCATTGTTTCTTATCCGAACGCTCGCACTGCTCCCACAATCTTAATTCCTCATTTTCTCCGAGATGCTTCAAAACAAACCGGTCCAAACCTATGGACAATTGAACACTGTCATTCCATCCACTTGGTCCCCTCCCCTTCCCCCCCCCCCCTTCCACTCCCTCTCTGTCTGTCTGTGTGTGTGTCTCTCAGTGTCTTTCTCTCTGTCTGTCTCTGTCTCTCTGTCTTCTCTCCCTCTTCCCCCCTCTCTCTCTTTGTATGTCTCCGTGTGTGTGTGTGTGTGTGTGTGTGTGTGTGTGTGTGTGTGTGAGCATCTGTATCCTTCTCTCTCTCTCTCTCTCTCTGTCTCTCTGTGTGAAGGCAGAAGGGAGACAGGAACAAAACGTTCACAGCCATTTCCGGACGGGCGCTGTGTAATTTCATGGAGTGCTAACTGCTGCGGTTGTGTGGAATGGTTTTCAGGAGGGAGGGGGGTGCGGGGGGGGGGGGGGGGGGGGGGGGGGGGGGGGGGGGGGGGGGGGCTGGGTTGGGGATATGGTCTTCCTTCTTTTCTTTGTCATGTGCTGAAGGGAGTCGGGTGATAGGTGAGGTTGGGGAGATGGGGGGAGTGGGAGGGGAGGGCATGGGGGGGGGGCGGGCCTGGGGGTTGGGGAGTCAGAGGGAAGTGGTGGGGTGGGGAGAGGGGGAGATTCAAAGACCCAAAGGTCCTGATAATACGGTGCGAAACACACACACACACACACACACACACACACACACACACACACACACACAAACAACAAAAAGACAAAAACCAAAACAAAACAAAAACAAAAACATACACACATTGAAGCATACAGACTCACACAAACGTACGCACCTAGCTGTTCAAACATGCAAACACGCAAGAAGTAAAAGTAACCCTTGTAGTCCTGCAAACTCATCGGCTCACATT
>NC_134899.1:51962019-51964519 GCF_041734735.1 Babylonia areolata | reverse complement strand
GTTAATACTTCTTATACAACTCGATCAAAGAAAAGTCAAGGAAAAGTCAACGACCGGTTAACAGTTTCTCTACTTCGAGGAAGAAAAAAAAGACGCAGATTGAGAAAGTCCGGCACAAACACAAGACTTGGAAGAAAGAGAGAGAGAGGGAGAGAGAGGGAAAGAGAGAGAGAGGGAGAGAGAGGGAAAGAGAGAGAGAGAGGGAGAGACAGAAAGGGGAAGAGAGAGAGGGGGAGGGAGAGAGAGAAAGAGAGAGAGAAGGAGAAAGAGACAGAGAGAGAGGGAGAGAGAGAGAGAGAGAGAGAGAGAGAGAAAGAGAGACAGAGAGAGGGACAGAGAGGGAGAGACGGAGATAGGGAGAAAGAGAGAAGGGGGACGGAGGGAGAGAGAGACAGAGAGAGAGAGGGGGGAGATATAGAGAGGAGGGGGTGAAAAGGGGGAGGAACAAGAGAAGAAAGAAAGAAAGAAAACCAAAAAAGGATAGAAATAAATCAATAAATAGAAGACAGAAGGGAAGGAATCAAGAAAAAGGAAGAAAGAAAGAATGAACGAACAAGAAAAAAAAGAGAGTTAAAACAAAACAAAAACAAAACAAACTATGGAAAAAGAACCCAGGTAAACAGCAATGCCGAGAAAGGAACGGGTAGGAAAGGTAGGGGGGAATCACACACACACACACACACACACACACACACACACACACACACACACACATAGACACACACATACACAAACACACACACACACAAAACACACACAAAACCCCCCACACAAGAGAAAACAAAAACAAAACAAAACAATACATCAACAACAACAACAATAACAACAACAACAAAATAGACAACAACAACAACAACAAAATAGACAACAACAACAACAACAACAACAAAATAGACAACAACAACAACAACAAAATAGACAACAACAACAACAACAACAACAAAATAGACAACAACAACAACAATAAAAAGCCAGACAACAAAAACCAACAAGAAAACCGAATCAACCTAAATCAAACAGGACAGACACAGACAAACACGTTTATAAAATAGACAAACATCCATACAGACAAACGAACAACGAGCAGACGAAAAAGACTGGAAGCCAGACACAGTAATTAAATCAGCTACTCCAAAAACAATTATTGCTTTCTGAACTATCCAAAAGAAAAAAGGGGGAAAAAAGAAAAAAAGAAAAAAAAAAGAAAAAAAGAACAACATTAAAAAAAGAAAAAAAAATAAAGAAAGAAAGGACCCCCCCCCACCTCCTCCGCCCCCGCTCAAATCAAACAAAATAATATTAAAATAAAGATAAAAATACACACAGAACAAAACAAACAAAAAGGACCGCAGTTTTTCTCGTTGTTGTTGTTGTTGTTGTCGTTATTGTTGTTGTTGTTTTGTCGCAAAGAAGGCATGGTAGGATTACGGGTGCATTCAATTATTATCATATCGCAAACTCTTTCGTCTCTTTAAAGCAGATTTTAATAAAAAAAGAAAAAAAAAAAGACAAAAAAGGAAAGAAAAGAAAAAGAAGAAAGAAGCCGGGGCGGGGAGGGAGGGCGGGGCGGTGGGGGTGGGGTGGGGTGAGGGGGTGAGCGTGTGCGTGCGCGCGTGAGTGTAACAGACAGAGAGAGAGAGAGAGAGAGAGAGAGAGAGAGAGAAGAGACAGACAGACAGAGAGAGAGAGAGAGAGAGAGAGAGAGAGAATGAGAGAGAAGAGACAGAGAGAGAGAGAGAGAGAGAGAGAGAGAGAGAGAGAGAGGGAGAGAGAGAGAGAGGATGAGAGAGAAGAGACAGACAGAGAGAGAGAGAGAGAGAGGGTGAGATATTTTCACAGACACAAAACACAGACGAAGACGATATTTGAGAGGAAGTTTGAAGAACGTTACATTTTTTTTTTCATCAACTACAATTACACAACCCGGGCACAAAGAACACACACACCCCCTCCCTCTCTCCACAAACAGCAACAAAAACAAGAAACGACATCACACACACACACACACACACACACACACACACACACACACACACACACATCCACCCTTCCCCACTCACACACACACACACACGTACACACACACACGTACGTACACAACATCCACACACACACGTACACACACACACACGAAACAAAGTCCTTCTTACCTTTAAAACAAGGCCGTGCTCATACTTCAATCACCGTCTGTAGATCTTGTGTAGTAGAATTGTATCCCACTGAAACACACACACACACACACACACACACACAGAGAAATACTTTTACAAAATGTCTTCAATCACCGATATGTGTGACGGGACATTAAACAAAAATTCCTTCCTACACACACACACACACACACACACACACACACAGAGTTTAGACATGTATCACCGTTCATCAACTTTAGTCATTACATAGAATATTAATCATGAAATATAATTATTATACAATGTGTGAAAAAGTCTAATTTAATAATAATAAAATAATAATAATAATAATAATGGTATTTATATAG
>NC_134899.1:51942019-51949519 GCF_041734735.1 Babylonia areolata | reverse complement strand
TGGTGGTGGTGGTGGTGGTGGTGTCGACAGCTTTGTTGAGGTTGAAAATCATGTTTTATATTGCTGTTGGTTTTTGTTGTTGTTTGTTTCGACACTTATGTTGTGGGTTTGAGAGAGAGGGGGCGGGGGGGGCTGGGGGGGGAGGGGAGGGGGGGGGCAGAGAAAAAGACGGACAGACTGCCAGAGGGAGAGAGAGAGGTGGGGGAGTGAGTGGGGATCGGGGGGGGAGTGGCGTTTATGTGAATGTTTTAGTGTCTGTGTGTGTGTGTGTGTGTGTGTGTGAACGGCAGGGCTCTGGGGTTGTTGACAGGTGGAGCGCAAGGTGATGTAAATAATAATGATGGTCATGAAACAGTTGATGATGTTGATGTGTAAATACAATACTTATGTCAGTGCAAGTGTCTTTAGTGCCTGCGGCGCGCGTGTGTGTTTATGTGTGTGTGTGTGTGTGTGTGTGTGTTTGTGTGTGTTGTGTGTGTGTGTGTGTGTGTGTGTGTGTGTGTGTGTGTGTGTGTAGTTAGAGAGAAGGAGGGAAGAAAGGCAGACAAACCGACAGACAGACAGACAGACACAGAGTGAGCATCTGGAGGGAATAGGGCGTACGCACGCGCGCGTGTGTGTGTGCGTGTGTATGTGTGTGAGTGTGTGTATGTGTTAAGGCAGACAGAGACAGACAGACAGACAGACAGACAGACAAGCAGGAGACAAACAGATAACAAGGTTGGGACGATGTACAATCACACACAGGTCAGTGGGTGGTGACTACAGTCTGTTTAGTCACGCTTTGTCTTCACTGAGTCCGCGGCTATCTTCCGCCCACGTGTCTATACGTCTGTCTGCCTGTCTGTCTGCTTGTCTGTCTGTCCGTCTCTCCCCTTCAACCCTTCCACCAACACATGCACTCTCTCGCGCACGCTCATACACGTACACACACACACTCTCTCTCTCTCTGTCTCTCTCTGTCTCACCCACACTCACAGACATCAATACTACCCATACATCGTTTGTCCCCACAAAGTGTAAAGTGGTAAAGTGGTTTGACTCTTCCCACTCCCATCCCCCTCACCAACCCCCTTCCCTTCCCCACTCTCTCTCTCTCCCTCGCCACCACCACCACCTACCCATCGCACAACCCCCATCACCCTACATCACCCCCTTCCAGTCCCCCCCCTACCCCCCCACACAAACAAAACAAACGTCCTATAACCTGACCCACCCACCCCCGTTTCCAAGTGAACCGAAAGGAATTGGGTTGACTGGCTGGTTGGCTGGCTGCGTGGCTGGCCTGCTTTAACTCTCTCCATACGAACGGGGAAAGAGACGACGTTAACAGCGTTTCACCCCACTTGCCATCATCAAAATATTGCAAGCGGAAGGCTCTTATACTGAAGAGGTGAATGTTGACAAAGAATACCACAATTCTGACGACGGAAGCTAAAGGTTGGGTCATTCAGACACCCACTGGACATCCGAGGGGTCTGTGTAGAGGAGAAGAGAGGACTGGCCGTACTGAGTGAGTCAAAAGCTTACCCACAATAATTCACTCACCCAACACAGCCCGACAACAGATGGCCAGTGGCCAGTAGCCCCCCCCCCCCCCCCCCCCCACCCCGGCCCCTCTCCCCCCCCCGTCAACCCCTCCCCACGGGCGAATCACCAGAAACCGGTCAGCGTAATTGTGGGGGGTTAATATCATAAGTGGACTGCTGTTGTGGTCAGTCGGCCAGCCCAAAGGCATTGGCCAGTAAGGGGGGGGGGCGGGGGGGGAGGAGTTTCAGAGTCTCTGGTGGATACGCCACCGCGCATATGTGATGGACCGATGTATTGATGACAAACGCTCGCACACACAAAGGCAACGGCAGCGACCCTTGCATCGTCCGGCCGACAACAGAGTGGGAGTCTGGGGAGGAGTGGGTGTGTGGAGGGGTGGGTGTGTCGGGTGTGTGGGGTGAGAGAGAGAGGGAGAAAGAGAGAGACACACAGAGAGAGACACACACAGAGAGAGACAGTCAGATAGACAAACAGACAGAGAGAGAGAGAGACAGAGAGGAGAGAGACAGAGACAGACACACACACACAGACACACAGACAGAGACAGACAGACACAGAGAGAGAGAGGAGAGAGACAGACAGAGACACAGAGAGAGGGACAGAGAGAGAGACACAGACAAAGACAGAGAGACAGAGAGATCAGTAGGCTGAAAGAGAAAGAGAGAGGGCGTGCAAACTCTTAAAGGGTAGGAAGGAAAGAAGGAAGGAAAGAAAGAAGGGAAAGTAAAGAAAAGGAAATAATGACAGACAGAAAGAAGGATAGAATTATACAGAGAGACCCACTGTCCAAATAAAGAGACTGACAGTGAGAGACAGACAGAAACAAGAAGAAGACTTGTATAGAGACTGGCAGAGAGACAGAGAGAGACAGAGAGAGAGAGAGAGAGAGAGAGAGAGAGAGAGAGAGAGAGAGAGAGAGAGAACACTGAATACTGAACACTGAAAGGTTCAATGTCATTAGCTAATGTCATCACCCTAACACCATCACCGTAACGTAACCACCACATCAACCATCATTATCAACACCACACCACCAGTTAACTGGACTGCAGAACAATTACATCACTCTATCACTACCACCGTAACGTAACCACCACATCAACCATCATTATCAACACCACACCACCAGTTAACTGGAATGAAGAACAATAACATCACTCTAACACCACCAACGTAACGAAACCACCACATCAACCATCATTATCAACACCACACCACTAGTTAACTGGACTGCAGAACAATTACATCACTCTATCACTACCACCGTAACGAAACCACCACATCAACCATCATTATCAACACCACACCACTAGTTAACTGGACTGCAGAACAATTACATCACTCTATCACTACCACCGTAACGAAACCACCACATCAACCATCATTATCAACACCACACCACTCCACACTACTAACTGGACTGGAGGGTTAAAGAAAAAAAAAAGAAAGTGAGAATAGTAAGAAATAAAGAAGAATGAATGAAGAAAAAAGAAGAATGAATGAAGAAAAAAGAAAAAAAACAACTATCATCACCATGTGAGCTTATCAGCAAGAAAGCATCTGTGTGTGTGTGTGTGTGTGTGTGTGTGTCCCTCTCTCGCTCTCTGTCTCTCTCCCTCCCCTCTCTCTCTCACTCTCTCTCTGTCTCTCTCTCCCTCCCTCCGGCTCTCTCTCCCTCCCCTCTCTCTCCCTCCCCCCCTCTCTCTCTCCTCTCCTCTCTCTCTCTCCCCCCCTCTCTCTCTCCCTCCCTCTCTCTCTCTCTGTCTAACCGGCACCGCAACACAGCCTGCAGAGAAAATAGACCTACCTGACAAAATTGGCCCCCTGACACTAATGGAAACATTTCTTCACACAGGGCGAGAAGAGGAAAGACAGCGGAAGCTGGAGGAGGAGGAGGAGGAGGAGGAGGAGAAGTGGGAAGAGGAGAAGGAGGAGTGGCAGGAGAAGGAGAGAAAGGGGAAGGAGAAGCCCTCCCACCCCCACCCCCCACCCCCCCAAGAAAAAGAAAACAAAACAAACACACACACACACACACACACACACATGAAGTGTTAATATCATACAGGTAATTTTGGGTCGATCGTGTGTTTAGGTGGTTGCGGTGTTAGACAAAAAGCTACCACCGGAAAACGTAGCTCAAAACAACAAAAAACAAAAAAACACACACACACAAAAACAACACCCTCTCCTGAAATCAAGCCCGAGGACAATATTGGGACAGTGAACACATTTTCTTCCTGTTGGAAGATATTTTCTGCATTCCAGCCTTTGCGTGGAGGATAAGGCATATAAACACGCACGCACGCACAGACACACACACACACACACAAACACACACACACACACGGATGCACGGACGCACACACACAGACGCACGCAGAGTGGGACAGAGAAAGGTGTGTGTGTGTGTGTGTGTGTGTGAGACAGACAGACAGACAGATAGATAGATAGGTAGGTAGACAGAGTGACGGGAAGAGAAGTGAAAGATGGTATGAAAAAAAAAAAAGAAGAAAAAAAAAAGGTGTGAAAATCGAAAAAAAAAAGAAGAAAAAAAAGAAAAGAAAAAAAAAAGAGCAAACGAAAACGCAGACAGACAGATATGAGAGGGAGAGACAGACAGAAAGACAGACAGACAGACAGATAGATAGGTAGATAGATAGACAGAGTGAGGAAGAGAAGTGGAAGGCGATATGGAAAAAAAAAGAGGTGTGAAAAGAAAAAAAGAAATGAAAAAAATAAATAAATAAAAAATAAAGAAGAGCAAGCGAAAACGCAGACAGACAGATATGAGAGGGAGAGACAGACAGAAAGACAGATAGATAGGTAGATAGGTAGATAGATAGACAGAGTGAGGAAGAGAAGTGGAAGGCGATATGGAAAAAGAATGAGGTGTGAAAAGAAAAAAAGAAATGAAAAAAAAAAAAAATAAAAAAATAAAGAAGAGCAAGCGAAAACGCATATTGGTTGCAGGGAAACAACAAAACAAAACAACCCCCCCCCCCCCCCTCCAAAAAAAAAAAAAAAAAAAAAAAAAAAAAAAAAAAAACCCGTGACGAAAGAAAAGGGCTCATTAATTAAGCCTGCTGTCTTTGTCACTTTGTGTGTGTGTGAGTGTATGTGTGTGATTTCTTCTTCTTCTTCTTCTCCTCCTCCTCCTTCTTCTTCGGATGTTTGACTGCACTCAATGCCTGCTTCGATTCTTGAGAGAGAGAGAGAGAGAGAGAGAGAGAGAGAGAGAGAAGAGAGAGAGAGAGAGAGAGAGAAGGAAAAATAAAAGGTGTGTGTGTGTGTGTGTGTGTGTGTGTGTGTGTGTGTGTGTGTGTGTGTGTGTGTGTGCGTGCATGTGTGCATCCTTAAATTGTCTACAATGTCGCTGTTATCGTTATTTCTAGCTTTTTCTTTCTTTTTTTTTTTTGATATATATTTTTTTTAATCTCATACATAACCCGATTTGCTCAATGACACGATCTCTTTTAACCGATCTCTCTTATCTATGTTTCAAATTATAATTATGTGTAAGTTTTTGTGGGGATGTTTGAGTGAACGCTTTTAGTGCCATTGTAAAGGGCACAGAGCTTCGAGAATATGTGCTATAGCATGATATCTTGATAAATAGATAAATAAACAAATAAACAAACACATCAATGAATAAATAAATAAACACATCAGCAGCAGCGGTTATACAGAGCACCACAGACACAGCACCATACCAGTGACAATTACATTACTTACCGGCTTCGCTAAGGGAAAAACAAATTTGCAACGCAGCAAGTATTGATTTTCTTTCTTTTTTTTTTCTTTTTTTTAAATCGTATTTTCAGTATTTCAAGCGCACCCCCCTCCCCTTTAAAAAAAAAATACATTATTTTATTTTCAATATATATTTTCCCCCCCACATACTGAATAAATATATAAATAATACAGGCACCCTTCACGTGTTACTGAAGACGTAGATGAAGATATATTATATGCAAGGCATCACTAGGGGGTCCGCATGGTAATCTTCCCTCAAGTTTATCTGCTTCACGCAGCGCGCGCGTGCGCGTAACCCTATGAGGGCAAATCAATCGTTTGTGTGGACTGAAGGGGTTTTTTTTTGGGGGGGTGGGGGTGGGGGTGGGCCAAAAAGCTGCATGTCTACTGGCCGGAATATTGTGTTATTTCGTTAATATGTTTGTAACCATGTGGGAATGGATATGTGTTGTGTTGTGGTGTGTTGCGGTGTGTTGTGTTGTGTGTGTGTGTGTGTGTGTGTGTGTGTGTGTGTGCGTGTGTGTGTGTGTGTGTGTGTGTTGTGTTGTGTTGCGTGCGTGTGTGTGTGTGTGTGTGTTGTGTTGCGCGCGTGTGTGTGTGTGTGTGTGTGTGTGTGTGTGTGTGTGTGTGTGTGTGTGTTGTGTTGCGTGCGTGCGTGCGTGTGTGTGTGTGTGTGTGTGTGTGTGTGTGTGTGTGTGTGTGTGTGTGTGTGTGGGTGTGTGTGTGTGTGTGTGTGTGTGTGTGTGTGTGTGTGTGTGTGTGTGTGTGTGTGTGTGTGTGTGTGTGTGTGTGTGCATAATTCCCTGTAGCTGCTGGCTTCAGGCATGTAATCAAAAGAGTTATATATATATATACAACACTCTTCCACAAGATACGTCTGTACATACCGGCCCGCCTGTGTCTGCATATTATGGGTCATGCGTCAATGTTTTCTTGTACCATAACGGGTCGCCTGCATAATAACGAACACAATGGACCACTTGTACGCGCGCCTGCTTGTATCCCCCTTCCCTCCCCCCCACCCCCCTCTCCCCCTACCCACCCCCACCCACCCACCCACCCACCCATTCTTGCGCACAGTGGTATCGCACCAAGTTATCGCTTGAAATCAAACCCACTCACCACTCTTTTAATTTCCAACGAAGTTTTGCAACAGAAAAACACCGCCCCCCCGAACCCACTGACTGAACATATACACCCGGAACAAAAACACAAGCGCGCGCTTCGCACGCTCACAGATTTCAAACGTATCGTGCGTGATGGAAACGTCTTCGTCATGCATGGGTCACAGACTAAAGGTCTTTTTGGACCAGCCCCCTAACCCCACCCCCCCTCCCCCCTCGAATGCACGTTCTGCATAGACGCCTACGTGATAGTCTTGTTTCCTGTGTTGGATTCTTTCTGAATGACTTGAGCGCAACATCCGTGTTGGGGCCGTGATCTATTCATTTTCAGTGGAATGCACTCGAGAAAGGAAGCTTTGGTATCTCCCAGCGGCAGATTTGCTCACGGGGGGTGGGGGTGGGGGTGGGGGGTGGGAGGTGCGGGTTGTGTATGTGTGTGTGTGTGGGGGGGGGGGGTGGGGGGGGGGGGCTCGTTGTGCACAGTCAGAGTTTGAGTGCTCTTTCAGTAAGATCCTGGCGTTCGTTCGTTCGTTCGTTCTTCCTTCTGTATTGCACACGTGTGCGTGCGTGCGTGCGTGCGAGCGTGCCTGCGTCAGTATATATGTTCGTGCCAGTGTACGCTTAATTCAACAGCACTGTACGCATACATTTGCATCCAATCATTAAACCCATTACAAAGCCAGAGTTTAAGGCCCCCACTCCCGCCAACGCCCCTCCCCCCCCCCGACCCCCCCTCTTCCCCGCCGCCCCCACCCTCCCCCAAAAAGACGAGGGAGTGCAGAACACATTTGAACGCACGCATCCATGCCATCATTAAAACCCCATTTAGAGTTAAGGTTAGAGATCTACGTCAAGGTTAAAAAAAAAAAAAAAAAAAAAAAAAAAAAAAAAAAAAAGCGCAAAGTGCAATAGAGACTGAGTCTGATTCCAATCTCCTGACGAAACTTATGATTGGATCAGAATTTAGTTACACATTGAGAATATAAACCGTGCAGCAAGAAGAGAGCAGAAATCAAAATATCAATTTCACAATATGATGAGGACTAAAGAAAAAAAAAAAAAAAAGAAAAAA
>NC_134899.1:51929519-51937019 GCF_041734735.1 Babylonia areolata | reverse complement strand
CCACCACGGAACAGACCTCCTTCACACAGCGACCTGCTCTACTCTTCTACTGCCGATGCTGATACTGCTGCTATTTCTACTGCTGATGCTGGTGAGAACACTGCTACTACTACGACGACGATGACTACTGCTACGACTACGACTACTACGACGACTACCTACTACTACTACTACTACTACGACGACGACGACGACTACTACTACTACTACTACGACGACGACGACGACGACTACCTACTACTACTACTACTACTACGACGACGACGACGACGACGACTACTACTACTACTACGACGACTGCTACTACGACGTCGACTACTACTACTACTACTACGACGACGACGACTACTGCTGATGCTGATGAGAACACTGCTACTACTACTACGACGACGACTACGTACTACTACTACGACGACGACTACCTATTACTACTACTACTACTAGGACGACGACGACGACGACTACGACGACGATTACTACTACTACTACGACGACGACTACTACGACGACGACGACTACTACTACTACTACGACGACGACGACTACTACTAAGACTACGATTGCTAAGACGACGACGACTACCTACTACTACTACTACGACAACGACGACGACTACAACAACGACGACGACTACGACTACTGTTGCTGCTGCTGCTGCCACTTCTACTGCCGATGCCGATGATGATGATGACCGCTGCTTCTACTGAAACTACTGGCTCGAACCCCAACACCCGAAGCCCACACGGGCCCCGTGGGACAAACAGAGAAACTCACCAAGCATCTGGAACAACTTGCAGCGTCTGCCGACTCATGCGCAACACTTCCATCCATCGCAGTGTCTGTGTCAGTTCTGAAGCAAACTCACACATCCATCATAACATCATCACTGTATCATGCCTGCATCTCCACCACGGAACAGACCTCCTTCACACAGCGACCTGCTCTACTCCCCTGACCACTGGCCAGTCACTCAGTCCCCTAGGGGCCAGGCTAAACGAAGCCGGACACGTCAACACTGAACACTGGATCACGATCATCAAAAGACCGTATAGAATGGACCCTGTTCTCGTACTTCCAACTCACCTCACATCAAAGCTCTGACGCTCAAAGACAGACTCCATCCAGATGGCTTCCCAGCTGCCGCTCGTTTCAAACTACCATCAGAGACTGCGCTTGCGATCTTTGCTATCTGTGTACGACTTAAGTAATGAGCAGAGTAATTACCGTAAAGCAATGTATTGCTTATTGAACGACCTGTGTGTGTGTGTGTGTAGCCTGCATCCGTGGTGGAAGCCCACTTCACCTCCTTGGCCCCTGGAAGCATCAAGTAGCATCATCAGTCTGGCACGGTTCTGTTTGTGGAGAGAAGGGCCTGACAGCCATTGGAAAATAATGACCCACGCGCTCTAGTTACGACGACCTGTGTATTTATCTAGAGCTCCGGCTGGTGCCTGCAGGCTAGGGGGCTGAGTAATGGAGGCAGCTTGGTTGCCTTGCCCAGCTCTGGCGACTCAGTGACCGGGTTTTGAAGCACCCAGGTCCACTGCACCGACTTTCGTGTGGACGTTACAAGCTCATCAAAAACGCCGTGACCACAGCTGGCTGCTCCTTCATTCTGGACGTTGCACGTCTATGGGGAGTTCCAGAATCGCCCCCCACTCCCAGCCCCCAACCCCTTGCCACAGCCCAACACCACTTCATCCACTGCAGAACCTGTAAACCCTCCCCCTCCCGCCACACACACACACACACACAGAGTCTCCCCCAGCCACCCTTATCTCTGGCACCACTGTGAAGCTAGTCCCTATAACAGAATTCTATGTGCTGCACCGTCGTTATATCTTCGTTCCGGAACCTTTGCCAGGCTTCAGCCAGCGCTGTAGAGCTCCATTTCCCCCCAACCCCCACCCCCAACCCCCAGAGGACAAGCAGCTAGGCGGGCTTTTTGACTGGCCATCAAAGAGAGCGATTAAGGATTGCGCCCCTCGGGAGCGCGGTGGTGGTGGAGGTGGTGGTGGTGGTGGTGGAGGTGGTTCGGCGCCCGTGTCGTAAAAACGGGGCAGGGGCGCGGCAAGGGAGCTGGGTTATGAAGTGGATAATGATCTTTTCATAAAGTTGGCAGCGAGCACTGGGCTGGGGGGGCTTACACTCACTGGAGCAGTCAGAGTGTGTGCATGCCTTTATTGAGCGATTGGGTTTTTTTTTCTTTCTCTGGGGTGGCTTTTTTTTTTCTTTGGGGGTGGAGGCGGGGGTGGTCGACAAATGCGGCGTCAGATGACTAGTTTGCCTCTTTTGCTGGTGCATGTGTTCGGAATGAGCCAATGCATTTCAAAGAGTTTACTGGTCGAGCTTACTAACTACGCTTAGCAGCTGACTGACTGACTGACTAAACAATTCACTTACTCATGACACTGACTAACTCTCGTAGCTATTACTCACTTTAGAAGCTACCTGACTTGCTCGGTTAATCACAAACTAACTGACTAACTAACTTTACGTGGACTTTGCGAGACGTGGGAAAAGTGTTTTTTTCTTTTTTAAATTGGTTTTAATATACCTTTAAGAAACAAAAAAACAAACAAACAAACAAAAAAACCCCAAAAACAAAACAAAAAGAAACCACACCTGGGTTCTTTCCAACTGGTTTTAACCCTTTCACCCCCAGTCAATTTCGAGTGCAAAATTCCCTTGTGCTATAAACATAGAAATATGGTGTCTAGGAATAGCTGGGGATTCCCCTTGTGACGTGTAGAAAATAATGGCCTATCCTACCGCCGAACATAAACAGCAGTAGGTTAAAGGATAACAGACCCATGATCTGGTCACCCTTCAGTGACATGGGTCCTCTACCTAGTTGCTGCATTCATGCGAGTCTGGCAGTGAAAGATTTTCAGCCATGAAATGCCCCTTTGTGGGTTAGCTGGGATATGAAAAAATCACGACATGTTTTGATATGAACTGACTAATTCCATTAATGTGACAAACTGGCTGACTGACTAACTAACATAAAACAAACATACAACAATAATGCCTAAGTGATGATGATCATCATCATCTTCATCTTTACCACCACCACCATCATCATCATTATCATGCAACAATGCTAATAATCATACTCATTATTATATATGATAGTCAGTCGTGTCCGACTATGACCATCAGAACAGCAGAGGAGGCAACTGCTGTTCCGACTATTTGGGCTAGAATTTTATTATAGTGGAGAGTGTCTTGCCCAAGTACATCCCCACTCTCTCGGCCAAGAGGGTTTTAGGACAGTCGGCGTTGGGATGGTTCCCAAAGGCCAACTAGCCCACAAGGCTGCAGCACTAAGAGCCAGTGCAATTTTGCCTCCTAGTTTGAGAGTCATAGTCCTTCACAAAAGACTAAGCTGTAAATGGTTTCCCATTGACTGGAGAAACCATTGATAATACAGCTCTCACTTTGCTGTTGGCCCAAATGTAAACTTATGTCAATCTGTGATATAAGCCGAGTGTTGGGCCTGATAGATAAAATAACAACAATGTTAATATCTAAAATGATGATGCGGATACTTACACGTGTACCGCATGTCCTTGCTCAGAGCCAAAGCTCTCACTGAGCGCTTTACAAACACAGAGCCATTTTTCCCTGTCTGAACTCATCCGTCGGGAATATCCCCTATCACCCCATTCCAACAGCCTGTTTCCAAACCACAAGTCTAAATCAGTACTTTTCTCTGTCTCTGTCTCTCTCTGTCTCTCTCGACATCAGGGAATGGTATTTGCCCCGCAAATATTACTCCCGATCATCAGCGTTTTATATGACACTTTTTGATGGCCAGTGACAAACACTGTGAAGTGCTTGCATGGTATATTATTCACGCTTTAAAAAGAGAGAGAGAGAGATTTGCATTTTGAGAAAGTGTATACCAGTTACCTTAACTAATTATGACAAATCAAAACGTGCTCAAATCAAATCAAGTCAAATCATGGTGCTTAGAGCCTCGCCGACCACTGAGGCCATCTCAAGCCTACCGCCACATTAATACCTACTACAAGTCAAGGGTAAAATAAAGAAAAAAATTCCAATAAAAACTAGTCACTGCTTTAAGCTTTCCACTCAAAGTTTAAAAAAAACCTTCAAATCTTAATCCAATCAATCCCACGTGCCTCACACACCCAAACCCCCCACCAACCCACCAACGTACCTCCCCTGCCCTTCCCACACCCACCCGCCCTCAGTCACAAACAATCCCCATCACCACAACCCCCAATGGCAGCAGCAGCAACAGCAGCAGCAACAGCAACAACAACAGCAGCAGCAACAGCGGCAGCAGCAACAGCAGCAGCAACAACAACAGCAGCAGCAACAGCGGCAGCAGCAACAGCGGCAGCAGCAACAGCGGCAGCAACAACAACAGCAGCAGCAACAGCGGCAGCAGCAACAGCAGCAGCAGCAGCAACAGGAAAAGCAGCAGCAACAACAGCAACAGCAGCAGCAGCAACAGCAGCAGCAGCAGCAGACAAAAAGATGGAGCTGGAAACGTCAGGGAGCGGACAGGCAGGTGACACCATGACAGAATAATATAATGCCAGCGATGCCAGACTTTCGGCCTGATACTATGAGTGAGGTGGATTCCGTTCCACCCGCAGCAGATTCCAGAACCGATCAGGTGGCGAAAAGGAATTCTCCTCACTGTAGGAGCATCACCGGTGTGAGATAAATCGTACCTCCCCCCCACCCCCCCCCCCCCCCCCCCCCCTCCCACCCCCATCACCTGCCCTGCCCTGCCCACCACCACCACGGGACTCATATGTCATCATGATACAGGCCAAGTCAGCCAGACTCGAACCGCTCTCATGTCACGGGGCCCGTGAGCACCGGAATGTGAAGTGGTCATTAATTTATGATACCGCCCGGCTCTGACTGGTCTGTTGGGATTTGTCACACAGAGAGAGAGAGAGAGAGAGAGAGAGAGAGGGAGAGGGAGGGGGAAGGAGAGAGAGAGGTGGTGAGGGAGAGAGAGAGAGAGGGAGAGAGAGGGAGAGAGAGAGGGAGACAGAGGGAGAGAGAGGATAGAGAGAGAGGGTGGGGAGAGAGAAAGAAAAAGAGAGGGGAGAGAGCGACAAGGGAGAGAGAGAGAGAGATAGAGAGAGAGGATAGAGAGAGAGAGGGTGGGGAGAGAGAAAGAAAAAGAGAGGGGAGAGAGCGAGAAGGGAGAGAGAGATAGAGATAGAGAGAGAGGATAGAGAGAGAGAGGGGGGAGAGAGGATAGAGAGCGAGAAGGGAGAGAGAGATAGAGAGAGAGAGAGTGAGGATAGAAAGAGAGGGGAGAGAGAGAGAGAGGGGACAGCGAGAGCGAGAAGACAGAGAGAGAGACAGAGACAGACAGACAGACATGCAGACAGACAGAGACAGAGAAAGAGAGAGAGAGAGAGAGGAGAGACAGACAGACAGACATAGAAAGAGAGAGAGAGAGAGAGAGAGAAAGAGACAGACAGACATAGAGAGAATAAGAGGGAGGATGGAAGGGGGGAGAGTGAGAAACAGAGAGAGAGAGAAAGTGAGAGAGATACAGACAGACAAACGGACTGTCGGACAGACAGACAAACAGGACAGACAGACAGACAGTCAGAAGGACAGACAGACGGACAAACAGACAGATAGAAGGACAGACACACAGACAAAAACAGACAAGTCAGCCAGCTAGACAACGTAAACTTAATAATTATGAACACGTGTGCATGCTGTTTTTTTGTTTTTTGTTTTTCTCTCTCCCCGTCTGTGTACATTATGTAAGATACAATCACGCGGAAAGCTCTTGTGTGTGTGTGTGTGTGTGTGTGTGTGTGTGTGTGTGTGTGTGTGTGTGTGTTGATCTTTCAATCACGAAAATACAGCCAGCTGCACGCAGCCAGCAGCTAGTCACGTGATAAATTGCAGCAGATGTTATCTGACTGTGTGCATGCACCATTGCGAGCAGACAGTTTAATTCATATTTTGATTTATGCTCGTGAAATCTGATCTTTTTTTCTTTCCTACTTTTTTTTTTTTTTTTTTTTTTTTTCAAAGATAATCTGCAGTCATTTTCCAATTAACTGATATTGATTTTTGAGTGCGAGGGGGGCTGGTGAGTGAGAGAGAGAGAGAGAGAGAGAGAGAGAGAGAGAGAGAGAGAGAGAGAGAGAGAGAGAGAGGGAGGTGAGAGAAATGCTGATTGAACTAGTTTACACCGTGAACAAAAACCTATCCTGATCAGTAAGGTGCTGTGCAGACGACAGACTTTCTTATTACTACACATCCTCCTAAGTATTGTGACGATCTCATAGCAAGCAAGTTAAAAATGCGCCATGTATGAATCTGGCCCTTAACTGTTACCGGCTTCAAACTTTCATATCAGTTTTATATCCTCATAGATATGAGGTAAGTTTCTAAGCAAGAGAGTTACAAAAAAGAAAGAAAAAAAAGCGCCGTGTATGAAACTATTAACTGTTAACAAATAATGAGGCCAGGAGATGAAATGGTTAACAAATAGTAAAGAGGATACAGTAAAGGAGAGTCTGGGTTTGTTCCAATGTACCATTTTACTTACCTGCGTGCTAGCTGAATCGGTAGCGTAAGCGGCACTGACTTGAAGCTGTGTACTTTGTGAATGGAGAGAGTTACCACTCTTTACTGTTTTGTTAATCATGTTTAGCTGAAGTTTGAAAATAATGATAATAATATAGCTAGCTGGGTACCCAAATGTCCACCACGGCAGGTGCGCCCACCCCCCCACCCACCCATAGACACAATGCTCCCAGAGTTTATCCTTCCCTCCCTTCCTTCCTTCCTTCCTTTCTTTCCTCAGAGCCAACGGTACTGGAGGCTTCCCTTGTCAGCTATCGTGGCATCAGCAGCCAAGCCCGGAGGTTGAGGGAAGACCAACGAGGTCCCTAAGGGGGCGGGGGTAGGAGGGGGTGTGTGTGTGGGGGGGGGGGGATGTCCAGATATCTTAATTACAAGCCGGACAAATTCCTGGACAGTCCGCTGTGCTGATTGATGCTGGACGGCGGATGGGTCAGTGAGAGAATCGTGTGCTGGTCAAAGGTCGTGTAGAGAGAGAGAAATACGGAGAGAGAGAGAGAGAGAGAGGGGGGGGGGGAGAGGGGGGATGAAGAGAGATAGAGAGAGACCCTCAACATACGGAGAGAGAGAGACAGAGAGAGAGAGAGAGAGGGAGAGAGGGAGGGAGAGGGGGGTGGTGAGAGAGAGAGAGAGAGACAGAGAGAGACCCTCAACATGCGGAGAGACAGAGAGACATACAGAGAGAGAGAGAGAGAGAGAGAGAGAGAGAGACCCTCAACATACGGAGAGAGAGAGAGACAGAGAGAGAAAGAGAGAGGGTGAAAAGAGAGGGGGATGGGGGGGGGGGGGGTTAATTATGTACAGGCCTAGACCCTTTATAAAGGGGAATGTGAACATTTTTTTTTTTTTTTTATAAACATCACATCCCGATAAAATTAATGTATCAACATACAC
>NC_134899.1:51909519-51919519 GCF_041734735.1 Babylonia areolata | reverse complement strand
TGTGACATTCCATTGAATAATTGAACCTGTTTATGAATCATCTTTTTTTTTTTTTTCTTTTTCGCTGGTTAATTCATTCATTTGTTTATATTTCTACTTATTCTTTCGTCAGTTCATTCGTTTTACTTGTCAGTTCCACCAAGGCCCATCCCATTCTGGTGCAACGAGCAGCACAAAACTGTGACTACTTCTTCTTCTGCGTTCACTCGTATGCACACGAGTGGGCTTTTACGTGTATGACCGTTTTTACCACGCCATGTAGGCAGCCATACTCCGTTTTCGGGGGTGTGCATGCTGGGTATGTTCTTGTTTCCATAACCCACCGAACGCTGAAATGGATTACAGGATCTTTAACGTGCGTATTTGATCTTCTGCTTGCATGTACACACGAAGGGGGTTCAGGCACTAGAAGGTCTGCACATATGTTGACCTGGGAGATCGTAAAAATCTCCACCATTTTACCCACCAGGCGCCGTCACCGTGATTCGAACCCGGCACCCTCAGACTGACAGTCCAACGCTTTAACTACTCGGCTATTGCGCCCGTCCAAAACTGTGACAATTCGGTTCACAAAACAGGAAACCTCTTCCATTTTTTCTGTCACCTCACGTTTTCCTTCTGTCCGTCCTTTGTCATGAAATATGTTCATGGGCAGATAATTCAATGATTTATGCATTCATTCTTTCGTGTCTATATTCATCTACTTGCGCATTTATCTGTTTATTATTTTATTTATCTATTCATTTATTTATTTATTTATTCATGTGTTCATTCGTGAATTTGTTGTGCATGTGATATTGTATTATGTATGTGCTTTTTCTTTTTTAGTTGTATATATTCAGTTGCTTTTCATTGTTCAAACGCACGTCATGTTTTCTGGTGGAACCATACAATATCTGTCGCTTGAAATTATGCATTAGTAAAGCAATCGCGCGCGTACACACAAACACGCACACAAACACGCACGCACGCACGCACACACACACACACACATTTCTAAACCAAAGACCACCAGTACCCTTTCCATAATCCGCGTGTGTGGGGTGGGGAGAGGGTGGTGGTGGTGGTGCGGGTGTGTGCTGATTATCTGGTTGCGGTTTTCCGCAATTCATCTTTATTCTTATCTTATCTGTCTATTATAATCAATGTGCAGTATAGTAGGCTATGTTTATAATTATATTCAAATAATGTTTCTTAATTCTTTCTGTTTTTACATTAAGAATACTAGTTATTACCTGCAGTGTGTGGATGTATGTATGAAACGATGTATGTGATTTTTTTTTTTTTTTTACATTTGTATCTTCGTAATATTCGTAAAAGCTGTTGTTGACTTTTACAGTTATGGTCCCCATGTTGTTTACTTGTCTATGTTGTGATAATGCACCTGACCAAATTTCTCCAGTTGGAGATAATAAAGTTATTCTTATCTTATCTCTCCTCCCACTACTAGCCTTCGATGTCTTTGTCGCGTGTTGTTACGTCACATTGACGCCGTGACAGCCCTTCTCCAAAGAGGTCGCTGCTTCTTTCTGGAGGTCGTCCAGACGTTCAGACCGCAAAACAAGTTACGACTCTGAGCCATTCCTTGAGCGTGTGTGTGTGTGTGTGTGTGTGTGTGTGTGTGTGTGTGTTTATATTCAAACAAGATTCATGTTTGTTTGTTTGTTTATTAGTTTGCATTCATCTGTAGCTCCCCAGTTAAGTCTGGCCTCACTTTTTTTCTTCTTCTTTTTTTTTTTCTCTGTCTCTGTCTCTTTGTCTTCCTCTCTCTCTCTGTGTGTGTGTGTGTGTGTGTGTGTGTGTGTGTGTGTGTGTGTGTGTGTGTGTGTGCGTGCGTGCGTGCGTGTGTATATAAGTATGTGCGTGTGTGTGTGTGTGTACGTGCATGTATGCATCTGTGTGCGTGATTGTGGACTGCGGTTTTTGTTTGTTTTGTTTTGTTTTGTTTTGTATTGTTTTGTTTTTAACAAAGCTGTGTGCAACAAGTGGGAGACCACTTTTCACACTGAGTTTCCAGGTTGTTCGCCCGGAGTACTACATAACTCATACACTGAACCCCCCCCCCCCCCACCCCCCTCCTCCCCCACTAAGCCTCCTCTCGCTCTTACCATTACATGAAATGAATGTTAATCACGCGCTACGTGACGATTCAACCCCCCCCACCCCCCTCCTCCCCCACTAAGCCTCCTCTCGCTCTTACCATTACATGAAATGAATGTTAATCACGCGCTACGTGACGATTCAACCCCCCCCCCCCCCCCCCAACCCCCCACCCCCCTCCTCCCCCACTAAGCCTCCTCTCGCTCTTACCATTACATGAAATGAATGTTAATCACGCGCTACGTGACGATTCAACCCCCCCCCCACACCCCCCAATATTCCATGTGACCGCGGTACACTTGGTAATAAAGACATATTCTATTCTATTCTGTTCTATTATTCAGTGCTGGGAAGAAAACACAACTTTACCTAAGTAAATTCATAAAACTTGGAAAGGGTGTGCAACTTTTGTTACATCTAAAACATGCTTGTCAGTATGTTTAAGTTTGATTTGTTTTGTTGCAAATCATTATCATTAACGCGCACGTGTGTGTGTGTGTGTGTGTGTGTGTGTGTGTGTGTGTGTGTGCGTGGTGTGTGCGTTTTTGCGTGTTTCGGAGACATCGTTGGTCTGAAGTTGTGGTTCAGTAAGTATGTATTGGTATTGTATCCTCCACACCCCAAAAGGGGTAAAAAGGGTTACATTTCTTTGAATATTTGTTCATGTTCTCCTGGCCCCTCTCTCTCTCTCTCTAACACACACATACTCTCTCTCTCTTCCCCCCACCCTCTCTCTCTCTATCACAATAGGTTTATATTTGACGTTTTGGAAATAAGTATCAACATAGAGGAGCTCGTCTTATACTCGCTGTTTGGTAAATTTACGCAATCTGATTCGCTTTGTCTTCTTTGTTCTAAAGCTGTCCGCGAAAATGAAGCACTCTCTCTCTCTCTCTCTGTCTGTCTCATTCCCTCCCCCTTTTTATTCCACCCACCCTTGCATCCATTCACTCTCAGATTCCTTGTTTTGTTTCTCTGGTTCTGGGCCTCACTACCTCACCGTTGAAGTTGTGGCCAGATGAAGATGCCTCTTTTCTTCTTCTTTTCCCATACTAGATTTTATAGTTAGATTTTCATTATCACCCCAGGAACCTCTCCTTTCAACTGTGAAGAGACGCAAGCTGATATGGTTTGGACACAACACTCGACACACCAGCTTGTCCAAAACAATCATGCAAGGCACCATCGAGGGCGGGAGAAGAAGAGGAAGACAGCGGAAGAACTGGCATGAGAACATCAAACAATGGACCGGACTCCACACACGTGAGCTGCTGCCGGCGGCTGCCGACAGAGACAGATGGAGAAGGGAGGTTGCGTCTGCGGTCCTCAGGCTTCCCCCAACGACTACTTTGTAGTTATGGGCCTAAGGTGGAGGTGGTAAAAGCGCCTCGTTTAGCCATTGAATCCGTCCACTAATTCCAAAAAAGATCGTAAGGTGAGGAAACAACAGCAAAACTGTTGCCCAATCAACACCAAACACAACATCCAAACAGCAAGTAGAGTTGGAGACAAGTATTCCACAGCAAACTTTACGACCACAACAAAACTCAAAAGCAAACAGCTTTCTCAGACAAAACGGAGTGCCATCTCTTAAGTTTCGCCCTGAGGGAATGATGATGCATCGCGGGAATGGCTAGCGATGCACATCCGGAGTACCTCAAGGATCCGTTCACAGCACGCCCACATTTCTCTCAGCGCTGCAGAAAACGAAATCATCCAGTCAATCTTCCCCCACACATTTGCGCTCAGCACATGCAGCTCAATGCAAAGAGAATAGAAAGAATAGAAAGAAAAGAAAGAAAGAAGCAATGATAATCAAGCACAGATCCTCACATCATGCGAATGATACGCAAATCGCATTTTGTGATGGCCATTCCCGAGGATAAGTGTTCTTTCTCTGAAACAAAAATTCAAAACAAAGCAACACCAAAGAATTGAAAAAAACAACAACAATATAATGAACAGAAAGAAAGAAAAGAAAAGAAAAGAAAAGAAAAAAGCACAATCTCGTTAAACAAACGATAGAGTCCCAAGATGCTGTCAAGCAAATTATAGTAGTATGCAAATTTTATGCAGATCTCCACATTGTACTTTTTTGTTTTCCCCCTCTCCCTTTTCTTTCACCGTGGTTGTGTAATTTAAACTGATAATGATTATGAGGGAGGCTGCTGGAAGGAAATGCCAGGTTCAAGGCAAAAATTACGTGGCTTCATCGGCCAAGCAGCTATTAATTTCAAAATTTATTGATTGATCAAACGCATAAAGACTCTCTGCCAAGCAGCAATTACTTGAATAAAAAAAAAATATAAAGTAAAAATATCGATTGACAATAAAGACTCATTTTCTCTCTGTCTCTCTCACTCTCTGCCTGTCTTTGTCACAAGCTCTCTGTCTCTCTCACTCTCTGCCTGTCTTTGTCACAAGCTCTCTGTCTCTCTCACTCTCTGCCTGTCTTTGTCACAAGCTCTCTCTCACTCTCTGCCTGTCTTTGTCACAAGCTCTCCGTCTCTCTCACTCTCTGCCTGTCTTTGTCACGAGCTCTCCGTCTCTCTCACTCCTCTCCCCTCTTAAGTCCCCTCCCCCTCAAACTTTCTTCTCCCACGCTCTCGTCCCTCCTCTAAGCTCTCTTCTCACCCCTCAAACCTCTCCTCTCTCCCAAACGCCTCACTCCTCTAACGCTCCTGTCTCACTCCTCAATCTCTCCTCTAAGCCTCTGTCAACTCATCCATCAACTCCCCCTCACATTTAACGCTCTACACATGCCAGCTCAATGCAAAAGTCATGTACAAAAGAAGAAGAGCCAATGATCAGCACAGATCCTCTCATCATGCGAAGATACCAAATCGCATTTTGTGATGGCCATTCCCGAGGATAAGTTCTTTCTCGAAACAAAAATTCAAAACAAGCAAATCCAAAGACTGAAAAAAAAACACACACAAAAAACAATGAACAGAAAGAAAAAAAGAATAGAAAAGAAAAGAAAAAACTCAATCTCGTTAAACAAACATAGAGTCCCAAGATGCTCAACAAATATAGTAGTATGCAATTTAGCAGACTCCACATTGTACTTTTTTTTGTTTTCTCCCTCTCCTTTTCTTTCACCGTGGTTGTGTAATTTAAACTGATAATGATTATGAGGGAGGCTGCTGGAAGGAAATGCCAGGTTCAAGGCAAAAATTACGTGGCTTCATCGCCAAGCAGCTATTAATTTCAAAATTTATTGATTGATCAAACGCATAAAGACTCTCTGCCAAGCAGCAATTACTTGAATAAAAAAAAAATATATAAAGTAAAAATATCGATTGACAATAAAGACTCATTCTCTCTCTGTCTGTCTCACTCTCTGCCTGTCTTTGTCACAAGCTCTCTGTCTCTCTCACTCTCTGCCTGTCTTTGTCACAAGCTCTCTCTCACTCTCTGCCTGTCTTTGTCACAAGCTCTCCGTCTCTCTCACTCTCTGCCTGTCTTTGTCACAAGCTCTCCGTCTCTCTCACTCTCTGCCTGTCTTTGTCACGAGCTCTCCGTCTCTCTCACTCTCTGCCTGTCTTTGTCACGAGCTCTCTGTCTCTCTCACTCTCTGCCTGTCTTTGTCACAAGCTCTCCGTCTCTCTCACTCTCTGCCTGTCTTTGTCACGAGCTCTCCGTCTCTCTCACTCTCTGCCTGTCTTTGTCACGAGCTCTCTGTCTCTCTCACTCTCTGCCTGTCTTTGTCACAAGCTCTCCGTCTCTCTCACTCTCTGCCTGCCTTTGTCACAAGCTCTCTGTCTCTCTCACTCTGCCTGTCTTTGTCACAAGCTCTCTGTCTCTCTCACTCTCTGCCTGTCTTTGTCACAAGCTCTCTGTCTCTCTCACTCTCTGCCTGTCTTTGTCACAAGCTCTCTGTCTCTCTCCGCTCACGCTCTCTGTCTCTCTCCTCTAACGGTCTCTCTCCTCTAACGCTCTCTGTCTCTCTCCTCTAACGCTCTCTGTCTCACTCCTCTAACGGTCTCTCTCCTCTAACGCTCTCTGTCTCTCTCCTCTAACGCTCTCTATGTCTCTGTCTGTCTGTCTGTCTTTCTCTCCTCTCTCACACAGAGAATCATTTTCGGAAATGGGGCGAAACAATAAATGCATTACACACACACACGCGCGCGCGCACCCCCCCCCCCCCCACACACACACACACATACGCACGCCCAAACGCATTCATACATCATAAAAGAAATATAATTTAAAAAAAAAAAAAAAAAAAAAAAAAAACAGCCTAAAAAGCAGTAAAATGTTTCGTTGTTATTTGTTTCTTTGCGCATATATTTTTGCATCTTCGTTTTCTCAGAGAAGCGGTCCAAACTTTCTGATGCACAAATCCAAAGACAGACAGACATGCATTTTCTTTTTCTTTTCTTTCATTCTTTTATCGTTTGTGTTTTTGGTCTTTTCTTCCTGCTTTCATTCCTTGCCTTTCTTTGTCTTTTCTTTCTTTCGTATTCTTTCTGTATATCTTTCTTTCCTTCGTTACTTCTGTCCTTTTATTCTCTGTCTGTCTGTCTGTCTGTCTGTGTCTCTTGTCTCTTTGTGTCTAACTCTCTCCATTTCTCTGTCTCTCTCTCTGCCTCTGTCTGTGTCTGTCTCTCTCTCTCTCTCTCTCTCTGTCTCTTTCTATATATCTTTCTTTCCTTCGTTACTTCTGTCCTTTTATTCTCTGTCTGTCTGTCTGTCTGTCTCTTGTCTCTTTGTGTCTAACTCTCTCCGTTTCTCTGTCTCCCTCTCTGTGCCTCTGTCTCTATCTCTCTCTTTGTCTCTTTCTATATATCTTTCTTTCCTTCGTTACTTCTGTCTTTTTGTTCTCTCTCTCTCTCTCTCTCTCTGTGTCTCTCTCTCTGTGTGAGTCTCGGTCTCTTTGTGTCTGACTCTCTCCGTTTCTCTGTCTCTTTCTGTGCCCCTGTCTCTGTCTCTCTCTCTGTGTCTCTTTCTATATATCTTTCTTTCCTTCGTTACTTCTGTCTTTTTATTCTCTCTCTCTCCCTCTCTGTCTGTCTGTCTGTCTGGATCTCTCTTTCTATATATGTTTCTTTCCTATGTTACTTCTGTCCTTCTTTCCATTTTTTCTTTCTTTTCTTATTCAATTCTTTCTTTCTTTCTTTCTTTGTTTTTTTGCTTGTTTGTTTGTGGATGGATAGACGTGTGTGTGTGTGTGTGTGTGTGTGTTTGTGTGCGTGTGTGCAGCTCTGTGCACGTGCGCGCGCGCGCGTGTGTGTGTGTAGGCTGTATGTTTTACATTTATTTGCTTATTTGTTTATTTATTATCATTATTGTTTTTTTATTCTCTCTGTCTCAAGCTCTCTGTCTCTCCCACTTTATCCCTCTCCGCTTTTTTTTATTTTTTAAAGACTAGCAAGGACAGATTGGAAGAATGGGCCATGCCTAAAATCTTAATCCTTGAATAAAAAAACAAAACAAAAAACGTATTGAGTTCTGAGCTCTCTCTCTCTCTCTCTCTCTGTCTGTCTCTCTCGTCATCAGTTATTGGTTCATGTGCACCACTGCGACTCCTCGGTTTATCGCTACCAACCGGAAGACTGCAAAGAACTACGTGATTTAACGAACTTAAAGCGCTGAAAGCCTGGCGCTAAATTAGTACACATGTCAGTCATAGCTGGCAATCTGACCTATCCTCACTACCCACAGCAAACAAAACATCACACCTCTTCTGAGGGTTAGTTTGTATTTGTATTTCTTTTTATCACAACAGATTTCTCTGTGTGAAATTCGGGCTGCTCTCCCCAGGGAGAGCGCGTCGCCATACTACAGCGCCACCCCCTTTTTTTTCTTTTTTTTTTTTTTCCTGTGTGCACTTTTATTTGTTTTTCCTATCGAAGTGGATTTTTCTACAGAATTTTGCCAGAAGCAACCCTTTTGTTGCCGTGGGTTCTTTTACGTGCGCTAAGTGCATGCTGCACACGGGACCTCGGTTTATCGTCTCATCCGAATGACTAGCGTCCAGACCACCACTCAAGGTCTAGTGGAGGGGGAGAAAATTTCGGGGGCTGTGCCGTGATTCGAACCAGCGCGCTCAGATTCTCTCGCTTCCTAGGCGGACGCGTTACCTCTAGGCCATCACTCCACAGTTAACTGTTAACGATGAGTAATACACAGACCCACTGGGGATTTTTCTTTTTCTTTTTTTTCTTTTCTTTTCTCTCTCTCTCTCTCTCTCTCTGTGAATGTTTAACGTGCTCAAGATGGGAGCGTGAGAATCGTGCCGTTTTGACTGCTATGACACGTCCCAGTGAAAAGCATGGACAACATGAAAAGTGTTAAGCGTTGTTTCGGAACCACTATCGGCATAAAAGTGTGACAAATTGATTTTTTTTTTTTTTTTTTTTTTTTTTTTTTGCTGTCGTTGTGTGTGTGTGTGTGTGTGTGTGTGTGTGTGTGTGTGTGTGTGTGTGCTGCGCCCACGCGCAGTGGAAGGAAAATCAGAGGGAGGTGGGGGGGACAGGGTGGTGGTGGGGGTGGAGGGGGTTTGTAATGCTGCTGGACACGCTCAGTCATACGAACACATTGACACAAACCGCGTGACTGCACACAGGACACAGCAAACACCAAAACCATGTCAGCTAGCAAAACAACTGATGAATTCATTCAGAGCAGAGACTGGTTTTTCCGTCATTATCCTGAACACCACACACACACACACACACACACACACACACACACACATATGCAGACACACGAAAAAAAGAAAGGGAGACTCCGTCGTCATCGTCGTCGTAGTCACCACAACCACCACCACCATCATCATCATCATCATTGTAGTCGTCGTCGTCATCCTCACCCCCACCACCGTCAACAACACTCCTCTTTCTCGTCGTTTTCCTTTTCCTCTTCCTCCCCCTCTTCATCACCTCCCCCCCCCGCTCCTCCTCCTCCTCCTCATCATCACCAACATCATCACCCCCACCGTCATTCTTACCAGCCACCACCAACCACCACCCTCCCCCAAACCTAGTTCAGTCGTCATCATCATCATCGCCCTATCGCCCTCCTCCTCATCACAGTCACCACCACCACCATCATCATCATCATCAACATCACCATTATCATCATCATTCTTATCAGCCACCACCACCATCCCCCTCCCCCCTCCCCAAAAACTAGTTCAGTCATCATCATCATCACCCTCCTCCTCATCACAATCACCATCATCATCTTCACCATCATCACCATTATTATCATCACCATCACCACCATCATCATTCTTACTGGCCACCACCATCCCCCCCCCCTCCCCCAAACCTAGTTCAGTCGTCATCATCATCACCTACCTCATCATCACAATCACCATCATCATCATCACCATCATCATCACCCACCTCATCATCACAATCGCCATCATCATCATCACCATCATCATCATCACCATCACGCTCCTCATCATCACAATCGCCATCATCATCATCACCATCATTATCACCACCATCACTATCATCACCATCATCATTATCACCACCATCACTATCATCACCATCATCATCATCACCATTATCACCATCATCATCACGCTCCTCCTCATCACAATCGCCATCATCATCATCACCATCATTATCACCACCATCATTATCATCATCATCACGCTCCTCATCATCACAATCGCCATCATCATCATCACCATCATCATCGTCATCATCATCACCATCATCATCACCATCATCACTATCATCACCATCATCACCCTCATCATTATCACCATCACCACCACCATCATCATCATCATTATCACCATCACCACCATCATCATTCTTACCAGCCACCACCACCAATCATCCCCCTCCCCCCTGACCTAGTTCAGTCGTCATCATCATCACCCTCCTCAACACAATCATCATCATCACCATTATCATTCTTACCAGCCACCACC
>NC_134899.1:51902019-51904519 GCF_041734735.1 Babylonia areolata | reverse complement strand
GGAAAAGCCAACGACAGAAACAAGAAAATGAACCAACCCCCCCCCCCCCCACCCCCCACCCCCCACCCCCCCCCCCCCCCCCAAAAAAAAAAAAAAAATGCAAGGAAAAACACACACCAAAAAACAAACAAAAATTAGAAACACAAAGCCAAGAATTCAGCAACAATACCACCACCACCAACAACAAAAACCCCAAACAAACAACAGTTGAAGCGCTGAAGTCAGAAACAAAAAACACGACACTTAGCCATGCACCGAAACAAGAGCGAGATTGGTTTCTAGGCCTGGCTGGCACTTTGTTCTTTTCAGGTCTGTACACTGAAAGAAAGAGAGAGAGAGATGGGGGGGGGGGGTGGGGGGGGGCGAGAGAGGGGGGGAGGGAGAGAAAGGGAGAGAGAGAGTGGAGAGAGAGGGAGGGAGAGGGAGGGAGAGGGAGAGAGAGGGAGGGAGAGAAGGAGAGAGGGGGGAGAGAGAGGGAGACACAGACTGAAAGAGAGAGGGAGGGAGAGGGGGAGAGGGGGAAGAGGGAGAGACAGAGAGGGAAGTGAGAGAGAGAGGGGGAGAGGGAGAGAGAGAGGGGGAGGGAGAGAGAGAGAGGAAGAGGGAGAGAGATAGAGAGACAGAGAGAGAGGGGGGAGAGGGAGAGACAGAGAGAGGGAGAGAGAGAGAGGGAGAGGGAGAGAAAGGGAGAGACAGAGAAAGAGACGGGGGAGAGTGAGAGACAGAGAGGGGAAAGAGAGAGCGAGAGGAAGAGGGAGACAGAGAGAGAGAGAGAGGGAAGGAGAGGGAGGGAGAGAGAGAGAGAAAGAGACAGAGATACACAGAGACGGAGAGAGAAGCAGAAACAGAGACAGAAGCAGAGATACGGAGCCATGGTGCGGACTGTTGAGGACAGGAGGCAAGCACAGACGTCTGTTCACAGCACAATGCTCTCCTCTGCGTCAGGTTCTACCCTCAGAGAGTCTGCTTCGTCAGAGTAACAGTTAAAATCAAGACATTTTTTTTAACAATGCAGCAACCGCCCAAACAGCATGATTTCCATGGCTGTCCCTCAGCTACCCCCTGCACCCCCCCACCCCACCCCACCCCTCGCCCCCAACCCATTAGAGAGAAGCTATCCACACCACACACACAAAAAGACAGATCAAAGGCTCATGGTGTGCCAGAAATCCATTACCTGCGCAGCGAACGCCATCGCCAGCGTAGCGGACCACCTACCACCTGTTGGACAGCAAACAGCGAGTTTGTGTATAATGGATGTTAACCACAGACCTTTCGAAATAGTCCTTGCCATTACTGTCACCGGATTGGCGCCCTCGCTCTGGAAGGATGGCTTCTGGCTCTTGCACACGTCGACCCCCCCAACCCAACCACGGCGGCTTGTGCATCAGATTTTATATATGCTCATCACTTCAGTGGGACACATATCAAACAGGCCATGGAGTAGCCACTATCCACATACACCCCACACGAGGAGGTGTACAGCTCCACTAATCTAAAGATACATGGACAGCTCATTGGCCCAGGAAAGCTGAAGCCAACACGACGCCATATTGTTTCTCGTATCCGGCCGTCAGTCCGTTGACAAGTCGTCTGCTAACTGGTGGTAGTTTCTGAACTGTAACCGTGTATCTTCGATGAAATCGTGTTATGCTTGCCCCCCACGACATGCCAAATGTTGTGCCTTGATTGAAATCTGACAATGGTTTATCTACCAAAGTTATTACAGGAAAACAGGGCAGTGACACGTGGCACAAACTTGCAGTGGAGACACACACAGGAATGTCAGCTTACTAACGCCGCGAGCAAGTGAAAGCTTGCCGTGAAGAAGCTGAGCGCTCGGCTACGCATATGAAGTCACCGCTTCGCGCTGTACTGACACGAGAAGCAAAATGGCTGATTGAACACTTCCGCTGGCTTCAGTTAGCAAAGGGGCTCAAAGAAGGCATGCGCTATCCATGTATTTTTAGAGCAGTGGTACAGCTCACAGCCAGTGCAGGCTACAGCAGACAGGCCAAGAAACAGTTATCGTCCGTCCACACACACCTATTATTGAGAAGGTGTAGAGCTGACAGTCTGCACACTGTTGTGGCCTGTATTCACTGAAATGAGGTGGCTGATATCACCCCCTTTCATTATTTTCTCATTCACACTCCTCCTCCTCCGTTCCTGTATCTCCCACCCATCATTCCCTTAACGCTCATATCTTGTCTCATCTTTCGTTTTCTCTTTCGCTTCCTCACCCCCCATCCCCCCCATTCCAATTCATTCTCTCGTGGAATATATTAATCAAAATAGTGGGTGATATACCCCGAAAACTGCCAATATGGCGGGGGTTAAAACGGTCATACACGTAAAAGCCCACTCGTGTTCATACGAGTGAACGTGGGAGTTGCAGCCCACGAACTAAGAAGAAGAAGTGAGTGATATGTGAGAACTGGAAATCAAAAATGATATCTGTTTGCATACACAGACACACAGTCACAAGCACACACACCTG
>NC_134899.1:51882019-51884519 GCF_041734735.1 Babylonia areolata | reverse complement strand
GTGTGTCTGCGTGTGTCTGTGTCTCTGTTTGAGTGTGACTGTTAGTAATGTGCGGCTTTATTTATGTACGTCTTAGTTTAGTTTTTTATTTTTACATACACGTCCAATATCAAAATAAAAACCCGCCTTTGTAAATTCCTTTCAGAAAAAACAACAACATCGAATAGATTCTTTAACAACATTCGCAACCGTATTAAGGAATTCTAAAAGAATCCAAAAAGAAAGGCAAAAAAGAAAATAAAGATAAAACGTCAGAAAACAGAAATGATCCATAACATCCCCCCCCCGACCCCCCTACCCCCCGCCCCCTTCCGGCCAATGCCTCCTACGACAGTCTCTCACAGTGGGTATAGGAAATAAACAAAAAAACACAGCGACCATTTTTACTCAAGCAGCGCGGATCATCTGAAGTAGCTACCATCTCCGCCAAGCAAAAAAAAAAAAAAAAAAAAAAAAAAGTATTTCCGATTTCAAACAGGGAAAGGCTGTGGGTAGCGTGTCATTCACCTCGTACATATAAAAATTTTTTTTAGTCTTTGACAGTATCGTGTTGCCCTAGTTTCCTGCCCAACACAGTAGGTGTCCGTTTCCACCGTCTGTCCCTCAGGGTTTGGTGGTTGCTGACGGCCGGGGCCAGCATCCGTTCCATTGTCGTAAAATGAAACGTGGAAATACTGAAGAGAGAGCACTTTACATACAGACAAACATACTTATTGTTATGGCGATTGGCAGACTGAGAAGGGTTTGGATCTATATATATATATATATATATATAGCGACGTGAGCGTCATTGTCTTTTGAATATGCAATCACATTACAGAATTAAGGTTGTTTTTTTTTTGTTGTTGTTCTTTTTTAAGGTGTGTTTTATCTGAATCGACGACAGCTTCCATAGCAGTAAATCAAATACATAGTATATTTGATGACAATCACACACACACACACACGCAAACAAATAAAATAAGAAGAAATGAAGGAAGAAAGATAGCAAGTAAGGTAGCAAGCAAGCAAGCAAGCGCGCACACACACACAGACAGACACACACACACACACACACACAAACACCGCGCACACACACACACACACACTCAAATCGAAACACACACGCGCGCATGCGCACTTACGCACACAGCACGCACGTGCACGCAAGCACGTGCCCGCGCCGCGCCCGGGCAGGCAGCTATTGATATTTGCACCATCTGGAGCCTCTAGTAACAGGAAACCTTGACGCTCTGCACGCATGGTCAGTCACGCGTGAGACGGCACACAGAGCGAGAGAGAGACAGAGAGAGAGAGACAGAGAGAGAGAGACAGAGAGAGGGGGGGGCAAGGGGGGGCGGGGACAGAGAGAGAGACAGAGAGAGGGGGGGGCAGAGAGAGAGAGAGAGAGTGGGGGAAGGGGGGGGGGGGGGGGGGGGCGGGGACAGAGAGAGGCAGAGACAGAGACAGAGAGAGAACACTGAACACTGAAATGTTTAATGTCATTAGCTGAAAAGCTCTGGTGACATAGTAGGTACAAATCAGAACAAAATAGTGCAAATAGATGAAATAGAGCAGAAAAAAACCCCAACAGAGTTGAAACAACATAAACTAATAAGAGATTTGCGACACTTTGGCACTTTGTCATTAGCTTAAAAGTACATGTGACAAATAGGTAATTTGCCTTTTTTTTTCAGTCGTTCGTCTCCAAGGTTTGGAAAGTACACAGAAAACAAGAGTTTAGATAAATTATAAAATAAATAAATAAATAATAAAAAAAATCTGCGCATTTTACATCGATACACATCATATCAATACGAACACTTCAAATAATTACAATGTCGAGATTGACCATCCAAATGTAGCCCTTCCTTCTTTTGTTCAGTCTATTGCTTTTTCTCACACAACCCATACTAAAATTTTAATTGACTACTGAGTATTTGGACCGATGGTGGACGTTTTCCATATATTTATTATTGCCTCAGATACATATCTTGCAAGTGAAAGTGTCACCTCTTCATTTTCTGTCATTAATATGCCGAACAACACAGAGAGAGACAAAGACAGAAAGGGAGAGAGACAAAGACAGAGAGACAGAGACACAGAAAGAGACAGAGAGAGACAGAGACAGAGAGACACACAGAGAGAACGGAACGGACACAGAGAGAGAGACAGAGAGAGAGAGACAAAGAGAAAGAGACAGACAGGGTGAGAGAGAGAGAGAGAGAGAGAGAGGGAGGGAGGGAGGAGGGAGGGAGAAAGAGAGAAAGAGGGAGGAGGGGTGGGGAAGACAGACACACACACACACACACTCTCTCTCTCTCTCACACACACAGACACACACACATACATACATACACACACACACACACACACACACACTCTCTCTCTCTCTCTCACACACACACAGACACAGAGACAGTCAGGGAGAAAGAGACAGAGAGAGAGAATGAATGAATGAATGAATCATTTTTATTTTCTGAGGGTGATAGATTAAGCATACATGCTTTTTTTTTCATCC
>NC_134899.1:51864519-51877019 GCF_041734735.1 Babylonia areolata | reverse complement strand
GTTATTTCATTATTATTATTATTATTATTATTATTGTTGTTGTTGCTGTTGTTGTTGTTTTTCAACTTTTTTTTAAGGATCGGATCAACCGATATGATCTCTTGAAGAATTTAAGACTATCTGGATTCAGTTCATTCCCGTTCGACATATGTCATACCTCTGTGTCCCCAGGTCTGCGTAACCCCCAGGTCTATATGTCCCCCAGGTCTATATGTCCCCCAGGTCTATGTAACCCCCAGGTCTATGTCCCTCAGGTCTATATGTCCCCCAGGTCTATATCTCCCCCAGGTCTATGTAACCCCCAGGTCTATATGCCCCCAGGTCTATATGTCCCCCATGTCTATGTAACCTCCAGGTCTATATCTCCCCCAGGTCTATGTAACCCCCAGGTCTATATCTCCCCCAGGTCTATGTAACCTCCAGGTCTATATGTCCCCCATGTCTATGTAACCCCCAGGTCTATATGTCCCCCAGGTCTATATGTCCTCGAGGTCTATATGTCCCCCAGGTCTATGTAACCCTCAGGTCTATGTGTCCCCCATGTCTATGTAACCCCCAGGTCTATATGTCCCCCATGTCTATGTAACCCCCAGGTCTATATGTCCCCCATGTCTATGTAACCCCCAGGTCTATATGTCCCCCAGGTCTATATGTCCCCCAGGTCTATATGTCCCCCATGTCTATGTAACCCCCAGGTCTATATGTCCCCCAGGTCTATATGTCCCCCAGGTCTATGTAACCCCCAGGTCTATGTAACCCCCAGGTCTATATGTCCCCCAGGTCTATGTAACCCCCAGGTCTATATGTCCCCCCGGTCTATATGTCCCCCCGGTCTATGTAACCCCCCGGTCTATGTAACCCCCAGGTCTATATGTCCCCCAGGTCTATATGTCCCCCATGTCTATATGTCCCCCAGGTCTATATGTCCCCCAGGTCTATGTAACCCCCAGGTCTATATGTCCCCCAGGTCTATATGTCCCCCAGGTCTATGTAACCCCCAGGTCTATATGTCCCCCATGTCTATATGTCCCCCAGGTCTATATGTCCCCCAGGTCTATGTAACCCCCAGGTCTATATGTCCCCCAGGTCTATATGTCCCCCAGGTCTATGTAACCCCCAGGTCTATATGTCCCCCAGGTCTATATGTCCCCCAGGTCTATGTAACCCCCAGGTCTATGTAACCCCCAGGTCTATATGTCCCCCAGGTCTATATGTCCCCCAGGTCTATATGTCCCCCATGTCTATATGTCCCCCAGGTCTATATGTCCCCCAGGTCTATATGTCCCCCAGGTCTATGTAACCCCCAGGTCTATATGTCCCCCAGGTCTATATGTCCCCCATGTCTATATGTCCCCCAGGTCTATATGTCCCCCAGGTCTATATGTCCCCCAGGTCTATGTAACCCCCAGGTCTATATGTCCCCCATGTCTATGTAACCCCCAGGTCTATATGTCCCCCAGGTCTATGTAACCCCCAGGTCTATGTAACCCCCAGGTCTATATGCCCCCCAGGTCTATGTAACCCCCAGGTCTATGTGCCCACAGGTCTATGTAACGCATCAGGTCTATGTGCCCACAGGTCTTCCAAACTCTGCTCAACTGCGGCGGGTTGAGTTGAGAAGAGCTGAGCTGAGCTCAGCTGAGCACAGCTGAGTAGAGTTGAGCAGAGTGGAGTGGAGCACAGTTTAGAGCTGAGTAGAATTTAGCTGAGCACCGAGCTGAGTAAAGTTGAGTTGAACGCTGTTGAGCAAGGCTGAGCTGAGCACAGTTGAACAGAGTTGTAAGTTTTGCACAGATGAGTATAGTTCAGTTGAGCACAGCTGAGCACAGCTGAGTAGAATTCAGTCGGACCTGGAGACGCATTGACCAGAGGATACACAGACCTGCTCCCGTTCGACAACTTGTCGGCGTATCTTTCATTGACAATTTATAACCTTGGGGATTTTTTTTTTTTTTTTTACCATGGTAAAAGTTATCACCAGCAATGTCCAGGGTCTTTCATTGACGATATATTATCTTGGGGATTTCTTCTTTTTTTTTTCATGGTAAAAGTTATCACCAGCATTGTCCATAGTCCATGGTAAAAGTTATTACCAGCATTGTCCATGGTCCATGGTAAAAGTTATCACCAACAATGTCCACGGTCTTTCACTGACAATACACAACCTTGGGGATTTCTTTCTTTTTTTTTCAATGGTAACGTTATCACCAGCATTGTCCAGAGTATTTCATTGACAATACATAACCTTGGGGATTTCTTTTTCTTTCTTTCTTTTTTTTTTTTCAATGGTAAAAGTTATAACTACCATTGTCAGGGTCTTTCATTGACAATATATAACCTTGGGGATTTCTGTCCCCCCCCCCCCCCCCCCCCCCCCCCGCCCCTCTCTTTTCCATGGTAAAAGTTATAACCAGCATTGTCCAGGGTCTCAAATGATTGCCAGCGAGTTAATCTTAACGACATTTACTTTATCTAGCCTGTGAGTCGTATATACATTTCTCCACTTGACAAGCAAAGATCGACACAACAAACGAACAGCAAAGTTATAACTACGATTGTCAGGGTCTTTCATTGACAATACATAACCTTGGGGATTTCTGTTTTGCTTTTTCTTCTTCTTCTTTTCCATGGTAAAAGTCATAACCAGCATTGTCCAGGGTCTCAAATGATTGCCAGCGAGTTAACTAATCAAAACGACATTTACTTTATCTAGCCTGTGAGTCTTAGATACATTAATTTTCTCCACCTGACAAGCAAACATCGCTGCGACAAAACGAGCAGCAAAGCCCCCCAGGTCCCGCATTCAGTTTGAGCCACACACAGATGAAGAGGACACTAAAAAATAAAATAAAATAAATAAAATAAAATAAAAATAAATAAATAGAACTTTACAGAAAAGCAGACAGGGTGACGCCATAACATGTAGGTTTTATATGGGTTTTTTTTTTTGTTTCTCAGTTCGCTTTTCTTTTTTTTCTTTTTTTTCTTTCTTTCTTCCCTCTTCCTTCCTCTTCTCAGCCAAGTCCCTTGTCGACATCCCCTAGGGCGTTGGCGTGTGTATGTATGTATGTAGGGAGGGAGTTGGAGGGCTGGGGGGGGGAGGTGGGGGGTTGAGGGAGCTCTGGGGGGAGTATGGGGGGCGGGTGGGGGCATGGGGTGGTTGGGGGGGAGCGGGGGAGGTGTGGGGGGGCGCACCCTTGGTGGATAAAAATGTGAAAGCGAATCGATGAAATGAGGCTGTGGTGGAGTGTGTGTGGGGGGGTAGGGTGGGGGGTGGTGGTGGTGGGGGTTGGGGGGGAGGTGGTACAGTGAGTATCGATAAAAATCGAACTGCAGGGGGAGGGCCGGACGACAGGCCTTGTCCATTGGAAGGAAATGGATGCTGGCTGCTTACATTGGAACACGCACACACGTGTACACACACACACACACACACACACACACACACACACTGGGACAACAGCCGTTGCGCAGTTTGTTTCAGCTGTGTGTGTGTGTGTGTGTGTGCGTGTGTGCGTGTTCCAATGTAAGCAGGAGGAGGAGGAAGAAGAAGAGAGGAGAAGAAGCAGAAGAAGAAGACAAAGCAAAAAAGAAGAAGACGACGACGACGACGACGACGAAGATGAAGAAGAAGAAGAAGAAGAAGAAGAAGAAGAAGAAGAAGAAGAAGCAGGAGGAGGAGGAGGAGGAGGAGGAGGAGGAGGAGGAGGAGAAGAAGAATGGGGAGGAAACCTGAAAGGGCGGGCAGATCGTGGTGTATGACCTTACATGGGTATCAGGTTGTGTGTGTGTGTGTGTGTGTGTGTGTGTGTGGGGGGTGAGACGGCGTGTGGGTGGGGCGGGTGTGGGGAAGGTGTAGGAGAGAAGGTGGAGGGCTGGGGCGAAGGGGCTGGGGCTGGGGAGAGGGGGAGGGGTACAGATGCTTTGCATGCAACAGGGTCTCTTGTGTATCTATTTTTTTGTTTTGTTTTATTTTGTTTATTTATCTATTTTGCTTTAGTTTACGTTCACCCTGTCTTCTCTGTCTTTCGAAACTGTTCTTCCAGTTCAGCATTTTTAGTCCGTCTGTTTTTTTTCTGTCTCTGTCTCGCTCTTTTTCTCTCTACCTCTCTCGGTGAACCTTTAAATCACAAAATATCCAAGAGTAATGACAGCAAAGAAGCTTGACCACGCAATGACGCTCTCTCTCTCTCTCTCTCTCTCTCTCTCTCTCTCACGCACACACACACACACACACACACGCGCGCGCGCGCGCGCAGATCACAAATAATTATCGCATATCATCCTTGAGCGTGACGACAAATGCATTGTTACAAAGCAAAGATAATTAAGAGCATTGTTCCTCTGCGCTTCCTCCATCACCCCCCTCCCCCCACCTCCCCCTCCACTCTCTCTATAACCCCCTCGCCCCTCACCTTTCTTGCCTGTCACACCTGCTCTCTCTCTGTCTCTCCCCCCCCCCCCCCACCCCCTCTCTCTCTCTCTGTCTCTCTCTCATTCGCCACGCCCCCCCCCACCTCCCTCTCTCTCTCTCTCTTGTATTACGAAGAAATTCGAAAGAAATGCTTAATTTTCAACGGTGAAAACTTAGAGAACATGAACCTTACCAGTACGCCTTTGATAGATAGACGATGAAGTAAGAATAAGATCACTAGCGAAATTTATCGCTCTAGCTTGGGATTGTCGGGAAAAGAAATTATCTTCGGGAGCCCTGTAGCTATCGGAAAAAACAAACAAACAAACAAACAAAAAAAACATTGTTACCCTGATGCCAATTCCACAGTTTATAATTCCGGACGACTCTGTAGAACGTTGTTGTTTGTCGTTGATTTTCTTTTTAGTCTTAGCAATGTGTCAATTTCTCTGTAAACCGTCGTTATTCTTTTGTTCATATATTGTCCCCCTTGCCAAAGGATAGTATTGTCATTGGCAATAAAACAGTGTCCGTGTCCGTGTCCGTGTCGTCAAACACACACACACACACACACACTGGCACGCGCGCGTGCACACACACACACACACACACAAACACACACACACAAACAAACAAGAACACACGAACACACACACAAACACACACACACAAACACACAAACATACAAACACACACACACACACACACACAAACTCAAACATACACACACACACACACACACACACACAAACACACACACACACACAAACACACACACACACACAAACACACACACACACACAAACACACACACACACACACACAAACATACAAACACACACACACACACACACACACACAAACACACAAACACACACACACACACACACACACACAAACACACACACGACACACACACACACACACACACACACACACACCACATAATGTTTAAGACCGGCACTCCCCCTTCTCACCATAGAACAGGACACACAACGTGACGACAGCGAAGACACCAAGCACCAGTGACAGATAAAACAAAAGAACACACGCACGGCAAACATTACCATCATCGAAAAAATGACTCAGCTGATATTAAAACACGTTTTTTTTAAGGGGCCCATGGCGCGGAAGGAAAACAGCTTCCCCAAATATTTGTACAACAATGACCCCGGCCTGCCGGACGTGAATATTAACGCAGCACAGGGCAAAGAGGACAGGCCAAGTCATCGGTGTATGTGGGTTTTTACCACTGTAGTATAAGTCAGCTGTCGTGCTCGAGTCGACCGAATGACCCTAATAATAGAAATGATCACGCAGAATCTTTACGTAGGATGAAGGCGGGCGTGATGAAAAAATAAAAGAAATAAGAGAGAGAGAGAGAGAGAGAGAGAGAGAGAGAGAAAAGCAGAAGAGAGAGTAGACGAAAGAAGGTGGGGGATGTGGGGGGGGGGGGGGGTGAGGGTGAAGAAGAAGAAGAAGGTTGAGGAGGAGGAGTAGAAGTATAAGAAGAAGGAGGAGGAGGAGAGAAAAGAGGAGAAGAAGAAAAGAAGAGGGAAGAGGAAGAGGAGAAGACGAAAGCGGAGGAAGAGAATGAGAAGTTGGAGAAAAAGGAGGAGGATGAGTAGAAGAAGAAGAAGAAGACAGAGGAGGAGGAGAACGAAGAGGTGGAGAAGAAGAAGAAGAAGGAAGAGGAGAAGAAGAAGGAGGAGGAGTAGAAGGAGGAGTAGGAGGAGGAGAAGTAGCAGGAAGAGAAGGAAGAGAAGAAGAAGGAGGAGGAGTGGAGGAGGAGAAGTAGAAGAAGAAGAAGGAGGAGGAGGAGGAGTAGAAGAAGTAGAAGAAGAAGAAGGAGGAGGAGGAGAAGGAGGAGGAGAAGAGGAAGGAAGAGGAGAAGAACGAGGAGGAGTAGGAGGAGGAGAAGTAGAAGGAGGAGGAGGAGAAGAAGAAGGAGGAGCAGGAGGAGAAGTAGTAGTAGAAGAAGAAGGAGGAGGAGGAGTAGAAGAAGAAGGAGGAGGAGGAGGAGAAGTAGTAGTAGAATAATAATAAGAACAACAACACGGTATCAATTTTCAGGTTATGAGGAGGAGGCGGGGGAGAACGAATATAGGAAGCAAAGACAAGGCGAAGAATAAATACAGAGAGTAGGGTGAATGAAGGACGGGGGGCGAACGGGGAGGGGGTGGGGTGTTAGTAATTGGCGAAAAGCATGACGGGGAGGAAGAGGTGGAGAAATAAAATGGAACCAAAGAAGAAGGAAAAAGAAAAAAAAATCAGCTGTAAGGAAATTGAATCCAAGAGCTCTTTTGACTCCAACTGGTGATCCGAATAATTATAATACGTTGCTGTGAACAAGAAACCACACGGTTCAGCGATTCCGGAGAAAAGATCGCCGCCTCTTTCATGTCGCCAGTCAGTTACTGGTTACTCAAGTCACCTTGGACAGGGCTTTGTATAAGATTTTCTCGTTATTCTGTTCATCTATAACTGTACTATATTGTGACATGTTCCAAATAAAATACTGTTTAAACCAAGTCACGACTTAGTATAAGATTTTCTGTTCATCTATAACTGTATTATATTGTGACATGTTCCAAATAAAATACTGTTTGAACCAACATGTATGTATGTATGCACAAGATGTCTGTATGTATGCGCATGCCTGCTTGTGTGCGTCTTTCAATTTCAATTGTCTACATTTTTGTTGTTATCATTATTTCTTTTTTATCTTTTTTTTTTTAAACACCTGATACATTTCTTGAATTAATCAATGACATAACCGGCTCTTATAAATGTTCTCTCTTACCTATGTTTCAAATTATAAGCATATGTTTGTGTGGGGATGTTTGAGTGAATGTTTTTTTTTTTAGCGCTATTGTAAAGCGCATAGAGCTTCAAGAATATGCGCTATAGCAAGATGTCTTAATAAATAAATAAACCAAGACGCCAATGAGTGAATTTTTCTTCTTTTTTTTTCTCTATTTTGACACACCTCTCCCTTCCCACTCACATCCATACACCCACCTACCTTAGCCAAGGTGTGTGAAAACTGATGATCGGTTCACCGGACGTTAAAAACGGACTTGCTTTTAACTCACTCGGTACGGCCAGTCCTCTCTTCTCCTCTACACAGACCCCTCGGATGTCCAGTGGGTGTCCGAATGACCCAACTTTTAGCTTCCGTCGTCAGAATTGTGGTATTCTTTGTCAACATTCACCTCTTCAGTATAAGAGCCTTCCACTTGCAATATTTTGATGATGGTAATTGGGGTGAAACGCTGTTAACGTCGTCTCTTTCGCCGTTCGTATGGAGAGAGTTAACCACAACAGCAACGAGTGAGTCAGACAAGAGAACGGAGTCGGAAATACGATTCACTTCAGTGACCTCACACTCGTGTACAATAATCGTTTTACAGCTCACCTCCCACAGGGTAGGGGGTGGGGGTGGGGGGTCAGCAATAAGGGAGGGGAGGGGTTGGGGTGTGGGTGTGGGTGCTGGGGGCGGATTTTCCCCTGAGGGATGGGGGGGGAGTGGGGTGGGGGTTGGGGGTGGGGGTGGTGCAGTGGCATGACAAAGCGATTGCAACAGAGTTTAGTAAAGTGGTTTCTTTCTTCAAGTTTTTAAAAGGTTCGGGTCTGGTTTGTCATAGCGGTGGTTGCGATTCTGATGGTGATAAAAGAAAGTGTTTGTTTGTTTTGTTTTTGTTTTTGTTTTTTTGTTGTTGTTGTTTTTTTTTGACGGGCGCAATAGCCGAGTGGTTAAAGCGTTGGACTGTCAATCTGAGGGTCCCGGGTTCGAATCACGGTGACGGCGCCTGGTGGGTAAAGGGTGGAGATTTTTACGATCTCCCAGGTCAACATATGTGCAGACCTGCTAGTGCCTGAACCCCCTTCGTGTGTATATGCAAGCAGGACATCAAATACGCACGTTAATGATCCTGTAATCCATGTCAGCGTTCGGTGGGTTATGGAAACAAGAACATACCCAGCATGCACACCCCCGAAAACGGAGTATGGCTGCCTACATGGCGGGGTAAAAACGGTCTTACACGTAAAAGCCCACTCGTGTGCATACGAGTGAACGCAGAAGAAGAAGAAGAAGTTTTGTTTTTTGTTGTTGTTTTATCCGTATACGGCAAAAGCTGTTTAATGAAATCAGTCAGCAAGATCTATCTCAACGAGAATTCCTCTCCTCTGGAACGCAAGCGGAACCTCTTCCGTCTCCGTCACCCCCCCCCTCCTCCCCTTGAACCCCATCTCCCCCCCCCCCAAACCCCCCCCCGACAGACATCCAGGTCTCCCCCTACCCCACCCCACCCCACACCGTACCCCCTCGAACAACGCAACCTTCATACAAGAACCCAAGCCTTGAATATTCAACTTTCACTTTCATACAGCGTCTTTTACTATTCGTTAAACTCAAGTCTCTCTCTCTCTCTCTCTCTCTCTCTGTGTCTGTCTCTCTCTGTCTCTCTCTCTCTCTCTGTCTCTATCTGTGTCTCTCTCTGTCTCTGTCTCTATCTGTATCTCTCTCTGTGTGTCTCTCTCTCTGTCTCGATGTCTGTCTGCCTCTCAGTCTCTCTCCTTGCCATCTCTCTTTGTCTGCCAGCATTCATCTTCTGTTTTCTCCCCATGTTTCATTTCTATATCAATTTGTAGTTGTAGGTGCAGTTTGGGTTCTGCTATGCCAGTTTACATTAGTGTGGAACTGTAGTGGGGAATCTGAGTACGGGGACATATCAGTATCTCAGTAATATTCCGACAGATACTTATCTCTCTCTCTCTCTCTCTCTCTCTCTCTCTCTCTCTCTCTCTATATATATATATATATATATATATATATATATATATATATATATACATACATAATATATATATACATATGTATATGTATATATATATATATATATATATATATATATATATATATATATATATATATATATATATATATAGAGAGAGAGAGAGAGAGAGAGAGAGAGAGAGAGTGTGTGGAAACCGACAATTTTATATTTTATACATACATTTTTTTTAACCATTCATCATCTGATCCTGTAAATTTGCTGCTGAATAGCTGGCAGTCATAATACCTATGATTATACATAACACACACACACACACACACACATACACACACACACACACATATATATATATATATATATATATATATATATATATATATATATATATATATATATATATATGTAAGTAAAAAAGATACCGAGTATGTGCTCTTTTTTCTTCATGGAGGAAAAGACAATCCGTAAATGAAGTAGAGATGATTGGATATATATATATAATCTTCACACACACACACACATGTATATATATATATATGTGTGTGTGTGTGTGTGTGTGTGTATAAAATCCCACTGTTTCCTGGTGGCGCATTTCGCCGAGAACACTCATCATCATACAGTCAGTCTCCAGCGCTAACCGTTCGTTAGTTGCTGTGTGGGTTCCTGCAATCACGACCACCATCACCATGGAGACGCTCCAACCATCCTTTCCTTCACCCCCCCTCCCCCCACGCCCCCCAGCCCCCTACACACACACACACACACACACACAGAGCCCCATTCACCACCAGCCTACCTACCCACCTCAGCTGGTATCTATAGCTCCCAAGGTTGTCTGTAAATAATTAATTTCACCTGTCTACGCTCCTTTCTAGCCAGCAGACTGACGGGGCCGAGCTGATGACGGTGGTGGAGAGAGGTGCGGGCAATAGATTCTCTCTTCACCGAGTCGTAAACACAGGCGTTCTGTCATAAGGAGAACGATGGTAAATCATCATGCCTAGCCAGCAAACTTCATCAACAGCACAGCACGACGAAGAGAACATAAAAAAAAAGGTTCCAGTTTGCCACTGGGAAAGTCCGTATTTTCCGATATCAAAACCATTATCAGCATAATAATAATAATAATGGATACTTATATAGCACACTATCCAGAAATCTGCTCTAGGTGCTTTACAAAAACGCTTTGTTAACATAAAACATTACATCTATGTTACATACACACACCAAAATGTGACACACACACACACACACACACACACACACACACACACACACACACTGCATACATACATTTTAACGATACATGTGTATCTAACAGCTACCCTAACACATACGCACACATAGGCAGGCACAAACTTACATAAACTCACGCATATTGATAATAGCCTGGGTAGATGGACGTACGTTTAATTAAACAATGATACATTCAGTTAGCAATACGTTTAAACAATGATGTAAGCAGTGGTATTCAGGATGTGTCACGTGTACGCTAGATTAGTTTAAATTAAAAAAAAAAAAAAAAGATATTTCAAAATCTGATTAGCAAGGTACACAATATCCTCTGTCGTTCAGTTGTCGAGTATGATGTAAGCAGTGGTATTCAGGTTGTGTCACGTGTACGCTAGATTAGTTCAAAAAAAAAAAAAAAAAAAAAAGAAGAAAAAAAAAAAAAAAAAGATATTTCAAAATCTGATTAGCAAGGTACACAATATCCTCTGTCGTTCAGTTGTCGAGTTTCTCGTAAGTTCCTTGTCCACTTAATGACTGTCATTGCTTCTGTTTTATTTTCATTATTCTTATTATATTTTCGTTCTTCATCATTCCTTTTATTCTCGTAGTGGTTTACAACAGCGTGCTGGTCTCATTATCAGTATTTTGTTAATGGTTAACTCATGGTTAACTAATGGTTAACTAATGTTAACTAAGCGCGTTGGGTTACGCTGCTGGTCAGGCATCTGCTTGGCAGATATGGTGTAGCGTATATGGATTTGTCCGAACGCAGTGACGCCTCCTATAGTTACAGAAACTGAAACTGTTAATGGTATTCTTACCTTTTACTTCTGTGTCATAATCAAAATTGTAGTGTTCTATCTTACACACACACACACACACACACACACACACACACACACACACACGTACACACTTGCTTACACTCCAGTTCTGTGTCATATTTGTGGCCGTGCTCCGAGTGGTTCTAATAGGGTACGGCACAAAAGACTTAACTAAATGATTGATTGAATGAAAGGATAGACAAGATCCCACGCACAGGCCAGGAACATATAGAGGCCAGTCACAAATGGGGTTTTCTATTGTTTTATTTACAATAGTTACATGGAGAAAAAACTAAGAGAAGAAGATATATAATAGAAGAACTAAGAAGAAGACAATGAGAAGAAGACAACTAGGAGAAGAACTAAAAGAGAAAAAGAGAAGAAGACAAGAACTAAGAGAAGACAATGAGAAGAAGACAACTAGGAGAAGAAGACAGTGCCTGGAAGTCACACATTCTGGGCGCGGGTAAGGAGGCAAAACTGTCGTCTGCTAATACAGCTTGTGCATGAGGCAAGCTAATACAGCTTGTGCGTGAGGCAAGCTGATACAGCTTGTGCGTGAGGCAAATATTGGAGCAAGCATAGCGCTTGGTCACATATTATTCACCATTGATGTCTTCCAGCCAGCTGTTGTCACCATTAAATGCATTCCATTTCTCTCCATCGTCATCACCGAGATTAACCCGGAGGTCACACACACACACACACACACACACTAAAACGAAATTTAAAAACAAAAGTAAAATAAAACAGCTGCAATGCATTGTGGGTAATGGCCCCACAATTCCAGCGTTCCCAGCAAGGGAAATAATGTGGAGGGAATTTCCTGTTCCGGTCACACACAGTCGCGGAAAGCTAACTGTGTCTCGTTGTGTGTTTTGTTTCCGCACGTTTGATTTCCACAGTCGTCAGAAGTCTGATGTTGCGTAACACGCATCATTAACCCCCCCCCCCCCCCGCCCCCTGTCCCCCTTCCTCTCTGGTGATAATGATGTTTGTTATGGTTTGCCACTGTCGTTGTTCTTGTTAACGATGATGATGATGATGGTATAAGAGCAGAGCAATTTGACTATGTCATTGTTTGGTCAGCATTGATGATGATGGTAATGATGACGACGATGATGGTAGTGTAATTTACTTCATGTGAACTCTTCAAGATTGATGATGATGATGATGATGATAGCGAGTTCTACTTTTTGTGAGCTTGTGTCTGGATTGATGATTAGGATG
>NC_134899.1:51857019-51862019 GCF_041734735.1 Babylonia areolata | reverse complement strand
GGTTTGGGAGAAACTGGGCAAATGAGGGTGAAATGTGGGTGAAATTTGAAAAAAAACACACCACTTCTGAATACAATTACAGGAAATTACTTAAAGGACTTCGTAAAAGAGAAGTCGTCAAGCTGACAAGAGAAACAACTGATAATGAATGCAAAAAGTCAAAAACATCAACGTTCTCAGTCACCTGTGAAGACACTTTCGAGTACATAAGGTTTCATCAAGCTACAGTAAAAAATTATATGCTTAATTGTCAGGTTACTAAAGCATATGCACTTGACATTAGAACAATACTTGGTCCGTAATGAATTTGATAATAGTTTGAGAGCTAAACTCAGAATTGGTCTGCGAACCGGACCAAAGTCTGAGAGAGTCAACTGACGAGGTTTTAGACTTGAATTCAAACACCTATAAAAGTTGGTGGTGGGTGGGGAGGGGGTTAGCGGAGGGAGTAGGCGATTTGGTAGTATGTGTGTGTGTGCGCGTGCGTGCGTGTGTGTGTGTGTGTGTGTGTGTGTGTGTGTGTGTGTGTGTGTGTGTGCGTGCGCGTGTGTGTGTGTTTGTGTGTGTGTGTGTGTGTGTGTGTGTGGCGCGCGTGTGTGTGTGTGTGTGTGTGCGCGGTGCGTGCGTGCGTGCGTGCGTGTGTGTGTGTGTGTGTGTGTGTGTGTGTGTGTGTGTTGTGTGTGTGTGTGCGTGATGTGTGTGTGTTGGTTATGGCGAAAGGGAGTGTGGGGGGGGAGCAGGTGTGAGGGGTGGGGAGTGTAAACCGGATCAGCGCACGAACGCGCACCACGTACGTACGTTCGCGCACATATACACAGAAGACAGCAGCGAATAAAAGATGCGCGATCGTGCACACACACACACACACACACACACACACACACACAGCGCGCGCGCGCGCGAAACGTGCACGCAGAATTACAAACACATCCATACACAAACACATGCACATGATATGTTTGTGCCACATAATTATGCCAATGTACCCATTTCTGTATAGACAAGTAAACAAATAAATAAACAAATAAATAAATAAAAACACAGAGAGAGACACAGAGAGAGAAAGAAACAGAGAGAGAGAAAGAGAGAGAGAGAGAGAGATGAGACTGCTTATATTTAGTGTACGCATACTCTCCACACAATAGACGGCCAGGCAGAACGTTGGAGGAAGGACATATTTGACATGCCTGGAGTCCTTATGTCAACACTTGTGTGCACGCCTCATTTCAGCCACCCCGAGTGTCGTGTTTTGGGGGTGGGGTGGGGTGGGGTGGAGGTGAGGGGGGGGGGGGGGGGGGGGGGGAGGGGCACTGTATACTGAGTTAGTTGTCAGACTGGCAGACTTCAGTGTTCCAGACATACCACGCCGCCTCGCATGGTTTTTTGACTCACTTGTGTAAACAAAGTGAGTCTATGTTTTAACCCGGTGTTCGGTTGTCTCTTTGTGTGTGTGTGTGTGTGTGTGTGTCCCTCTGTGTGTGTGTGTGTGTGTGTGTGTGTGTGTCCGTGGTAAACTTTAACATTGATATTTTCTCTGCAAATACTTTGTCAGTTGACACCAAATTAGGCATAAAAATAGGAAAAATTCAGTTCTTTCCAGTCATCTTGTTTAAAAACAATATTGCACCTCTGGGATGGGCACAAAAAACAACAACAACAACAACAAAAAAACAAACAAAAAAATGAAGCCTAATTATATGCAAGCTGCATTTACTGTTATATTTATATTTTTTGTATTCTCTAAACTTGGCACTTCGATCTGATATTCTGACAAAACAACAAGAGCAGTCATTAGTATCATTTTTTGTTCAAACAGGAACTTCTTTTGCAAACGTTTTGGTGCAGATAGTAAAAAAAGGGAAGTTACTCGGTAATTAATGCTAGGGGACTTAATTTGCCACAAGTGAGTCTTGAAGGCCTTGCCTCTCAGTCGTTTGTGTCAACAACAGTCTTGTCGTTGTCGTCAGGAACTGATGTATGTATTTGCTGTATTTTGGTTCGCGGCAGGGGAGGCGACTGAGACTTCTGCTTGGTTGCGTTCTCAGTGTGTGTGTGTGTGTGTGCGTGCGTGCGAATGCAAACACACACGCGCGCGTAAACACACACACACACACACACACACACACACACTTTAACACATACACACACAGAGACAAAAGAGACTTCATTGCATCAATGTTCAAAGACACGGGAAATTGTTCTGCTGTTTCTTCAATTACTGAACTTTTCACACCACTGGGATGTCAGCAAAGACTTAAACACACTCAATGAATGCACCACACTCACATAGCAACGCACACACACACACACACACATACACAGGCCTGCAGGAAAAGACACACACTGCGGTTTCTTCGAAACGTAAGATGCATATCAATGCTAACTCAGAGACAAGGGTGATAAGAAAATTAAGCATGGATGAACTGAACTAGCTCTGACAACTTGCTGAACCCCAGAAGCACCCACTCACCCACCCACCCACACACACACATCCAGAGAGAGAGAGAGAGAGACAGAGAGAGACGCCATTCCATCAATGAACTCGATCCCTTAATATTGTCGGATACTGAGGCCTTTCAGCTTTTCCTTGCCATCAAAAGTTCGTCTATGTATCATTTTGCCCCTTTTTTTTTCAGTTGTAGTGTTGAGCTGCTCTTTAATCTATCTTTCAGCCTACACCTGTTCTCGGAATTCCCGAATAAAACAATGGTGACAAGATGGAGAAGCAAGAACCCAGGGTGAAGCGGTGTTCTTAAAACACAATAAACAAAACCCTTGTAAAGAACACAGGCAAGGCGCTGAGAGAAAACAAACAAACAAGCAAACAAACATCACTAATAATTTGTTGTTTACCTGTTCGCACAACCTATCGTCCACTAGACCGCAGCTGTTGCCGGAATATTCAGCGTGATCCTTTCAGGTGGTAAAATAAACAAAATAAAATAATAATAAAATGAACACGTAGATGAAATTATATATATATATATATATATATATATATATAAACACCGACATGTGGACGATATATTAAACTCAGGTGATAAATGTAAACGGGGTTTTATTATAATTATTATTATGATTATAATTCTTCTTCTTCTTCTTCTTCTTCTTATTATTATTATTATTGTTATTATTATAATAATTATTTAGTCGTCGTCGTAGTAGTAGTAGTATCGTTATTGTTGTTATTATTATTATCATCATTTAGGTTTGACGGTTTTATTCTCTCTCATAGCGTGCATCGCTGTGTCATGCCATGTGCTGTCTCTGTATGTCTGTTTCACCTGCTCTCTCTCTCTCTCCCTCTCTCTCTCTCTCTCTGTATTTCGCTTATTCGTCCTTTCTCTGATTCTCTGACACTCTGTTTTTGGAGCTTCTTTCCCCCGCAACCCCCTGCCCCCCCTCTCGCCCCCCCCTCCCCCCGTCTCCCCTGTATGTCTGAATGTATATGCGCATGTGCGTGAGTGCAGTCGTGTTTACGTGTAAGCACATACTTGTGAAAATGACGAACACAAGAACTTGGAGTCCTTCAGCAAACAATATTCCATCACACACGTATGAACAGAGGAAAAGGAAAGAGAGGGAAACAGGCAGCAGAATAGGGAAAGGAGAGAGAGGGGAGAGAGAGAGAGAGAGAGAGAGAGATGGGGGAGAGAGAGAGGGGGAGAGAGAGGGAGAGAGAGAGGGAGAGAGAGAAAGAGAGAGAGAAAGAGAGAGAGGGAGGAAGAGAGAGAGAGAGAGAGAGAGAGAGAGAGAGAGAGAGAGAGAGAGAACATTACGATTCACACAAAAAAAGAAAGAAAGAGAGACAGACATAATAGACAGAGAGAGACAAGGATAGAGAAAAGAGATGGGAGAGAAAGACAGACAGACAGACAGGTAGACAGACAGACAGACAGACAGGTAGACAAAGACAGACAGACAAAGAGAGAAGGAGCGTGAGAAGACGAAGACAGATAGTAATAGAGACTTACTTGAAGGTGTGAGAAAGCAAGGAAACACACACACACACACGCACACACACACACACACACACACACACCCACAAAACACACACACCCACCCACCCCAAAAAAAAGGAAAAAGAAAAAGAAAAGAAAAAAGAAGTTTAAGTCCAACTGAATTCTACCCCCCCCCCCCCCTCCCACCATCCTCTAATCCATAACAGCATTTACATACCCCAGCTCCACCCCCTCCCCCCACACACACCCTTCTTCCTTCAACAACTCACCAGCTACTACACCTCCACCTCCATCCCCACCCCCACCCCCACCACAACCTCCTCACACCACCACTAACCTACCACAAACACCTATATCCATGGAGTATTCTGAAATCCTCCCTCTCCCCTTCCCCCTCCCCCACACGAGCTCCAACCTCTCTCTCTGGCACCAACGAGACAACCCAAAAAGAAAAAAAAAAGAAAAACAACAAAATACCAAGAATACCGAACCACAAACAAAGCGACGTATGCGTGCCATCCTGCCTCACGTAAGTGATCTTCACCACTGTACAGACAGAGCTAGAGGGTGCAGCACGGAAATCCGAACCGACCTGTCACGGACAATTACATGGCAAAAACAGGCGTCAGCAGTGAAAGACTGGAGCCACCGCCCCCCCCCCCCCCCCCTGCCCCCCAACTTCCATCCCTAAGCCACCCCCTGTCCCCCTCACCCCCTTCTCTCTGTCTCTGTCTCTCTCTCTCTCTGTCTTCTTCTTCTGGTTTTGTTTGAACGTGGTATTGTTACGTAACCCGAGTAGTACGCGTGCTTTCTCGCTCGCTCTCTTTTTTTTTCTTTTCTTGTATGTTTGTGAGTGAGTCGGTGAGAGATTGAGAAAGACAGAAAACACACACACACACACACACACACACACACACACACACACACAGAGAGAGAGAGAGAGAGAGAGAGAGAGAGAGAGAGAGAGAGAGAGAGAGAGAGAGAGAGAGAGAGGCAAACACAGACACACACACGCACACACACACACACACACACACA
>NC_134899.1:51844519-51852019 GCF_041734735.1 Babylonia areolata | reverse complement strand
GAGAGACAGAAACAGTGACAGAGACAGAGAGACGGAAACGAAGAACAGAGAGAGAGGGGGGGGGAGATAGAGAGACGGAGAAAGAGAGAGACAGAGACAGAGACAGGCAGTGACAGACACAGAGAGACAGAGAGAGAAAGACAGACAGACAGACAGACAGACAGAGACATAGAACAATCACAGAAATGCTGATGCTAGCTGTTTGTTCAGTTAAACCTCAAGGCCTGACTAAGCGCGTTGGGTTACGCTGCTGGTCAGGCATCTGCTTGGCAGATGTGGTGTAGCGTGGATGGATTTGTCCGAACGCAGTGACGCCTCCCTGAGCTTCTGAAACTGAAACTCAGTTTGAGTATGGAAGCATATCGGAGTGTACAACACTGCCAGATCAGCAACTGGATCTCATGAACACTGCACCGGGTACTATAATCGTCATCTCGTCAGATGTCTGTTTTTTAAAACACTACTTCACCGCATTTCCTACACCTCTTTCTTATAGTGTCTCCAGACAACGATCTGTGCGTCTGTTGAGAACATCCGTGTGTGTGTGTGTGTGTGTGTGTGTGTGTGTGTGTGTGTGTGTGTGTGTGTGTGTGTGTGAGGGAACACAGAGAGAGAGAGAGAGAGGGAACACAGAGTGAGAGGGGACAGAGAGGGGGAGAGAGAGAGGGAACAAAGAGAAAGAGAGATTAGAAAGAGAGAGAGAGAGTGAGAGAACAGATGGAACAGAGAGAAAGGGAGAGAGAGATAGAGAAAGAGAGAGAGGAGAGAAAGAGAGAGAGAGAGAACACAGAGCGAGAGGGAACAGAGAGAAAGAGAGAGTGAGAGACAGAGAGAGAGAGAGAGAGAGAGAGAGAGAGAGAGAGAGAGAGAGAGAGAGACTCCTATAAACGTGCAGTCTCACATCTTTCTTTATTTGTTCACTTCAGTAATCCTGGACCAGCATCTCTTTTTCTGATTACAGCGTGCAAAATGAAGCACACGTGTGCTTCACTCTGTAAACGCGAACATTCACGCACCAGTGCGCGCGCGCGCGCATTACATGGGAATGAGTGCGCGTAGCATGCACACCACACGAACCCCCCCGCCGCCCCCCCTCCCCCCACTCTCCACACACACACACACACACACACGTCCACCCATGCATAAAAATAAAACCCAACCCAACTACACACCCAACTCTCTCAGACCATGCTTGAGCGTGCACACACGTGCTACAAACAAAATGTCCTTGTCAGTCGTTCATCTCTGTGGGTGGGATTGCAGAGTGAGTTAAATCCCACATCCACCCAACCAGCAAAGAACTGTGTCACAAAAATGGCTGAAAGACTTGAAAGACAAGCGACGGGCGCAATAGCCGAGTGGTTAAAGCGCTGGACTGTCAATCTGAGGGTCCCGGGTTCGAATCACGGTGACGGCGCCTGGTGGGTAAAGGGGTGGAGATTTTTACGATCTCCCATGTCAACATATGTGCGGACCTGCTAGTGCCTGAACCGCCTTCGTGTGTATATGCAAGCAGAACATCAAATACGCGCGCTAAAGATCCTGTAATCCATGTCAGCGTTCGGTGGGTTACGGAAACAAGAACATACCCAGCATGCACACCCCCGAAAACGGAGTATGGCTGCCTACATGGCGGGTTAAAAACGGTCATACACGTAAAAGCCCACTCGTGTGCGTACGAGTGAACGCAGAAGGAAAGAAGAAGAAAGACAAGCTACGGGGCAGAGCTACAGAACACTTGACGACACACAAAAACAGCCACCCACATCGACAAGCAATGCGCAGTTGGTGGAATGGAAGGAAGACTGGGCGCGTTCTAGGACGTTGACGCTTCCCATAAACTTGCCCCTAAATTCAGTGGTTTGGTGGGAGCGGTTTTCAGTTTTCAGTTTCTTAAAGAAGCGTCACTGTGTTCGGCATAACAGATGCGTATTCGCTTCACCTTCTTCTTCTTCTTCGTTCGTGGGCTGCAACCCCCACGTTCACTCGTATGCACACGAGTGGGCTTTTACGTGTATGACCGTTTTTACCCCGCCATATAGGCAGCCATACTCCGCTTTCGGGGGTGTGCATGCTGGGTATGTTCTTGTTTCCATAACCCACCGAACGCTGACATGGATTACAGGATCTTTAACGTGCGTATTTGATCTTCTGCTTGTATATACACACGAAGGCGGTTCAGGCACTAGCAGGTCTGCACATGTGTTGACCTGGGGGATCGTTAAAATCTCCACCCTTTACCCACCAGGCGCCGTCACCGTGATTCGAACCCGGGACCCTCAGATTGAAAGTCCAACGCTTTAACCACTCGGCTGTCGCGCCCGTCGTATTCGCTTCAGCAATCTGCTAGGTAGATGCCTGGCCCGTCAGCAGCATAACCCAACGTGCTAACCAGGTCTGGAGTGCATGCATGTATACATATGTGTCGACCTATCACAGTGGATTTGTTGCACAGAATGTTACTGGAGGACAACACTTTTTGTTGCCATGGGTTCTTTTTCAGTGCGCCAAAAGCATGCTGCACACGCGACAGCGGTTTTGTCGCCTCATCCGAATGACGAGACAGTTAGGTTTTCCATTTAAACTCGGGGGAGAGGGGGGGGGGGGGGGGGGGGGAGTAGGTATTGTGCAACACCGTCGCGCGGACATTGTATCAGCAAACAAACGTATCAACCATACTGCTAACTTCCTCCTTTGGGAGCCGATGATTTAAAACAATGCGTCATTGTGAGACGCTACCACTGAGCCCTCCCCCCCTTACTCCCCTTTTGTGTGAAATCGCCAAAGACGTGGAACAAGCTCCCTGATAACCTCCGTCATTCTGATTCCCTCGCATCTTTTAAATCTCGTCTCAAAACTCACCTTTTCCCTCAGCAATAAGTTCAATTGTGGCAGGTCCACTTCCTTTGCGTTAGCTGTGCTTGACTATGTGTGTATACATATGTATGTGTACATAACTACATGCATGTATATGAATGTGTATTGTGTGTGCGTGTGTTTATGTAAGTTTGTGCCTGCCTGTGTGTGCGTATGTGTTAGGGTAGCTGTTAGATACACATGTATGTTAAAATGTATGTATGCAGTGTGTGCGTGTGTGTGTGTGTGTGTGTGTGTGTGTGTGTGTGTGTGTGTGTGTGTAGTCACATTTTGGTGTGTGTATGTAACATAGATATAATGTTTTATGTTAGCAAAAGCGTTTTTGTAAAGCACCTAGAGCAGATTTCTGGATAGTGTGCTATATAAGTATCCATTATTATTATTATTATTATTATTAACAATTTCGGGTCAGCCACTTCAAGATGAAGATGATGGCAGTGATGAGGGGGTAAATATGATGATCTTGATGATGATGAAGATGAAGATGTCGATGTTGATGGTCATTATAATGATGATTGTGGTGGTATGACTCGTCACGAAATTAAGCGTTGTTCCCTTTGTGGGCGAATAGGATAATCGGTCCAGACTTCAATCCTGGCTCACTTGCGATGGTGTTACTGTTGTTGTTGCTGCTGATGATGAAGAAGATATGATATCAGGAACAATAATAACATTGGAAAATTACAATGGAAACTCAGAAAAAGGTAGGACAAAAAAAATTTAAAAAGATGTTATAGTGTGCCAGCAGTGTCACCCCCCACCACCACCACCTGCACTCTGTCCCCTTCCCTCCCCATCCCTTCCCCCCCCCCTCCCTTCTTATCTCCCTTCCCGCTCCGTCCAAAGCCCAGTCTTTGAGGTTGCGCCGACACCCGCGCCACCCTCCCTCCTCACCCCTACTCCCTAGTCGGCCCTCTTTGGTCAACGACGCAGCGTCACCCGCCCCAGCTATAGGAATACGTGCAGTTACGTGATGTCTGCCACCATCCCCGTGTTCGAAACGGACGAGCACGGCATGTCGGAATATCCCATGTGGCGGCCTGTCTTTCAAGTCGTTCCCCTTCTCCCCGTTCACAACCATGGCTGATGTAGATGGCGGGACTTCTGAACGTAAGCTAGGAAGAATTTATGCTAATGCAAACTTTGATCAAGCCGGCTAACAGGCCCAGAGTTGTATTGTCCTGTCTCCTCAATCTCTTTGTGACGTAAACGGGTGAACTTGTCATTATAGAATGTGTATAGACAAGTGGGTTGAATTGTAGCGAATCAGATCATTCTGTAGCTTGCATTAGTATACACAGTATGTTGTGGGAAGGGATAAAACCAGTCAGCACAGCCAGTTCTTAGCTGTCTCCCAGAAGAACTGACTGACACAGGGTGACTGACTGATCAGTGATGTGAGGAACAAGGAAATCCTTGTTGGGCTGTGAGTACATGACTTGTAATGGTTTTATGTTATGTTGATAACTTAGTTGTGTTGGGAAACTATGTTTTATGTCAGTGGACAGCTAGTTTAAGTTGATCTTGTGGCTTGTGGAAAGAAAAGGGGTTAACGTGTGAAAGCTACCCATTAAGTGAGGGAAGTACTGCCTATAACTTTTGAGTCCCCCCCCCCCCCCTCTATTTGGTTACAGATATCTTGTTCTGTATTTTTGATGTATTACTTACTTGTTTTGTATATAGTAGGTGGTGTTGGTTCAGTGTGAACTGAACAGACCTATAGGATAACACATTGTCAGTGTGTGTTGAGGGTTTTTCATGTGTGTGTACACATGGGGGTAGCAGCAAGTGTTGTGGAACACATGTTTGAGTTATTGGTAGTTGTGGTAACATGTGTAGGAGTTGTGCTTTGTGTCAGTGGTTTACTTTGTTCAGACAAAGTGGGAAGGAACATTGTAATGTGATTAGTGAGTTGGCAAACTATGAGAGCATTGAGGGTCAGTGCTATGTTGTTGCACATTGCTGTTTACCAGATATGTTGGAAGTAATGATTTCCTTTCATGTACTTGTGTCGGTGGCATACTTTGTGAAGACAAAGAGATTTGTTTGGTAATGGTAGCACACAGTTAAGTTGAATGATGGGTAACATGAGTTGGAACACAGGGTTGTATTGGTCAGCGATATGTTTTGTACACAGTATGGTAATTGGTATGTCACTGCTGGTGGCAGGTAAGCTTGATGAAGCTTGTACCTCACATAGATCTTTGTGTGAGAGTAGTGCATACTGGTGGACATGTGATGAAAGGTGCTGAGAGGGTATAGGCCTTTCATGTCAGTGATGTCAGGATATTTTGAGATTTTACCTGACCTGGGTTTTGGTTGTGTGTTTGTGTTCCAGGTGTGCTGCTTTAGGTTTAGGGTGAATTTTACCGTGCTGCTTATAGGTGCTGCTTTAGGTGTAGGATGATCTTTTTACTGTGTGCTGTATTGTAAAGTAAACACTCTATAAAAACCACTCCATGTGGCCCTGCTATTGATGTGAGGAGAGAGTGAGTGAGTGCAACATTAGTTGATCCTATATCCCCTTGTCTGTTCCCCTCTCTCTTCTATCAGAACGAACCACATAAAACAACACCTTTTTACAAAGAAAAAAAAAGAACAACAAAAAAAGGAAGAAGAAAACACTCTTTCAGAACCAGTGAAACAAATTCTGTTCATGCTTTTCCATGTCAGTCCACAGCTGAAATTTTCATACACGAGTATTTCTTTTTCTTTTTTTTTTCCCTCCTGATTCTCCACCAAAACAGAGAGAAAATGTGCATAGCATGACTGTCCTGTTCTGTTTTGTAAAGGTCACGATGAAGAAATACTGAGATACTCTGGTGTGAAAAAGTCATTAAATACGACACTTGAGAACAGTTGACAGAGAGAGAGAGAGAGAGAGAGAGAGACTGACTGCAAATGGATGACATCATCTTTATTCATGGCACGAGCTTCGCCACTCTCGTCCAAATATGACCATGCGTCACTGATTCATCTTGACAGAATTTTTTGTCCTGGGACGGTCTCCCTCACTTGTGAGTGCCCAGAATGGATATTGTTCAGTGCTGACCTGTCTGCCTTGTCTGTCTGCCTGCCTGTCTGTCTGCCTCTTTGCCACTTTGTCTGTCTGTCTGCCACTTTATCTCTGTCTCTGTCTGCCTCTTTGCCACTTTGTCTGTCTGCCACTTTATCTCTGTCTCTGTCTGCCTCTTTGCCACTTTGTCTGTCTGCCACTTTATCTCTGTCTCTGTCTGCCTCTTTGCCACTTTGTCTGTCTGTCTCCCACTTTATCTCTGTCTCTGTCTGCCTCTTTGCCACTTTGTCTGTCTGCCACTTTATCTCTGTCTCTGTCTGCCTCTTTGCCACTTTGTCTGTCTGCCACTTTGTCTCTGTCTCTGCCTCTTTACCTCTGTGCCACTGCAGAAAAAACAAACAAAAAAACTTTCTGTTCGAACTGTCTTTGTCACGGTCTTACTGCGTCTTTATTCCTGTGGAACTTTCTCCGTCTCTTTCTCTCTTTGTCTAGCTGTCTGTCTGTCTGCCTGTCACTGTCTTTCTATTTTCTCTGTCTCCCTCTGTCTGTCTGTCACTGTCTTTCTATTTTCTCTGTCTCCCTCTGTTTGTCTGTCACTGTCTTTCTATGTTCTCTGTCTCTGTCTCCCTCTGTCTGTCTGTCACTGTCTTTCTATTTTCTCTGTCTCTGTCTCCCTCTGTCTGTCTCTGTCTGCTCCACCCTTTCTCTCTCTGACTTTGGCTCTTCCTCCTTCTCAGCCCCCCCCCCCCCCGCCCCCTCTCTTTCCTCCTTTTATCTCCCCCTGCCCCCCTCTCTCTCTCTCCCCTCCTCCCTCATCCATCACCCCACTTCTCTTAGTAATGTGGGGCAATAGTTTTTATACATGCTATTGTGCTATTGATTCTTTTTTGAATAAGTCATCTTTACGTTTTTGTGTGTTGAGTAATTGTCCACGTTTGTTTTGCCGAAACTGGTGTAATTTCTCTTAATAGGATAATAGATTCGTTCTTATCTTATCTTATCTTGTCCTATCTCAGCTCAAGTATGTCTGCCTGATTCGCTCGCATCGGATGCGTATGTGGTTGCTAATGTGTACGTTCAGGCCCCGCCAGTTTAGGTATTTCCTTTCTTTTTGATTTGAAGTTTTCAGGGCCTTGGCGTGGACTGTTTGTTTTTTTCTATGTGAATTCTTAAACTTGCGTTTCTGTATTCATTTATCTCTATTTGATCTGTTTTATCTATTGTGCTGGCAAGGTCGGCTTCACGGTATCCCGCTGGCTGTTTTCTCTGAGAATTCAAAATCCAATGGGACTGATATCATTTTGTTGTTGTTCTTCTTGTTGTTGCTTCTTCCGCTTTGTTATGCTCCCCCCCACCCCCACTCCCCTCGCAGTTTGTTTCGTAAAACAGACCCCTTATTTCCATGAAAACAATATTTCTTGATTTTGTTTTGTTTCTGAAAGCTCTCTCACTCACTCTCTCTCCCTCACTCTCTCTCTCTCTCTCCCTCCCTCACTCTCTCCCTCTCCCTCTCTCTCTCTCTGAATGTGCGTGCGCCCCCTTTCCTCTCTGCATGTTTGCATGTGTGAGAGAGAGAGAGGGGGGGGAGAGAGAAAGAGAGAGAGCGA
>NC_134899.1:51822583-51827583 GCF_041734735.1 Babylonia areolata | reverse complement strand
ATCACAATAACTACATTTCGTTATGCTCTTGTCAGATTTCGATTGGGCATGTGTGATTTAACTGTAAATAAGAGGTATACAAAAAAAAAAAAAAAAAAGAACAAGTGTAAAAAAAAAAAAAAAAAAATCCATTTTGTGGTGAGACGGAAAACGCCACCCGTTTGATGTTTGGTTGTTAAGAAGACATACGTTTGTGAGATGGATGAATATGCATCAAAATATTACAGGAGTTTACGCGAACTTCTTCTTCTTCTTCTTCTTCTTCGTACGTGGGCTGCAACCCCCACGTTCACTCGTATGCACACGAGTGGGCTTTTACGTGTATGACCGTTTTTACCCCGCCATGTAGGCATCCATACTCCGATTTCGGGGTGTGCATGCTGGGTATGTTCTTGTTTCCATAACCCACCGAACGCTGACATGGATTACAGGATCTTTAACGTGCGTATTTGATCTTCTGCTTGAATATACACACGAAGGGGGTTCAGGCACTAGCAGGTCTGCACATGTGTTGACCTGGGAGATCGTAAAAATCTCCACCCTTTACCCACCAGGCGCCGTCACCGTGATTCGAACCCGGGACCCTCAGATTGAAAGTCCAACGCTTTAACCACTCGGCTATTGCGCCCGTCGTTTACGCGAACAATGTATAGGGCATATGTTGCAAAACTGGAACATTTCGCCAGAGAGATGTGCTGTGTTTGCATGTTGTGTCATGAAACCAAGCTGAACTCTTAGCGTTTCTGTGAGATTAGTGGAACCTTGGACATCAAACATGGCATGCATCGCATGGGAATCAGGAATATGAAAGCGATGGTCTGCAATGTCGTTCGTTTGTGGTTGCTCCATTGGTTGTTCTAATCAGTTATTTCCGCTTCTGCACCCTTCGTATTTCTCTCTCTCTCTCTCTCTCTCTCTCTCTCTGTCTGTCCTCTCTTTCTTTCTTTCTCTGGTTTCTGTCTCTCTCTCTGTCTTTCTCCTCTGTCTCTCTCTATTTCTCTCTTTATCTCTCTCTCTCTATTTGTCTCTCTCTGTCTCTCTCTTTCTCTCTTTCTCTATCTCTGTCTCTTTCTCTGTCTCTCTCTCTCTTTCTCTCTCTGTGCTCTCTCTCTGTCTCTCTGTCTCTGTCTTTCTCTCTGTCTGTCTCTCTCTCTCTCTCTCTCTCTCCTCTCGCTCTCTCTCTCCCTCTCTCTCTCCCTCTCTCTCTCCCATACACACACACACACCACACACACACACACACACACACACACTCGCGCGCGCGTGCTCATGCACACACACACACTCCCTTTCTGACTGACTGTCTGTCTGTGTGTGTGTGTCTCTCTCTCTCTCTCTCTCTCTCTCTCTCTCTCTCTCTCTCTCTCTCTCTCTCTCACACACACACACACACACACACACACACAACAAACACACACACACACACACACACACACACACAGAGGGAGAGAGAGAGAGAGAGAGAGAGAGAGAGAGCGAGCACAAGGACAGAACAAAACAGGCAGCGACGACAACAGCAAACAGAGAAAGCAGTTAAAACAAACGACCGACCCTAACACATCATCAACACTCCTCCAATAAACATGCAAATAATTGGGCAGGTGACCCGCCCACCTTCCGACAAGGAAAAGGTCACAGTCGGAAACCAAACTGAAAGTACACACCCCCCCACCCCACCCCCCGCCCCATCCCCCATCACCCCTTCCCCCCCCCCCCCCCCCACCACGCCCAAGAAACAACAGACAACATCACAAACCTTACATATCCCGGAAAAGACCAAAGCAGGAGCAAGGCCGGGGAAACAAATTATTTCCCTACGAGCTTGGCCATTAGCGCGCAAACGGACCTGCTCTCCCTTCCCCCTAATTGGAACAGGAAGCGCCGCAGCTAAAGCTGTGCTGGGGGCAAAGGGACGAAACGGGAAAAAGCCGTGTTCCCGTTCAGGAAGCTCTTTGAAACGAGAATACAACGAAATACTTTAAAAAATATATAAAAAAAAAATTAAAAAAAACTTGCTCTTCAAACACCGACCGGAGACTGCCGGTATGTAGCGCAGGAAAAGTTGCCCCCCCCCACCACCCCCCTACCCCTAGCCCCACCCTACCCCCCACCCCCTCAGCACTCTCTTACTCCTTTTTGTTTAGCTTTGGGTCACACTAGTTCATACAATTTTACGTTTAATGGTGTTTTTTGTTGTTGTTGTTGTTGTTGTTTTAAGCAAGTAAATAGTTGTCAATTTCAAGTTCTTACAATTTCTTACAGGAAACAACAATGCCGTGATGATACAAAACACGGTAAGAGATTGTGCAAAAAACCCAACAACTTTGGAGATGAACGACTTGGGGGGGGGGGGGAGGGGGGGGGGAGGGGGAAAGGGGGGGGGGAAGGCACAGTACCCGCCTGCCACAGGGACTTTACCTTTTTTTTTCTGTTTTGACCTCTGTGTCCCCAGAGCTTTAGCTAATGTCAAAAAACGTGTCATAGTTAGTGTTCTTGTCTCTCCTGTCTCTTTTCCTTTTTCTGATTGTACGGTCTATTTTCACCAGAGCTTTACAGTATTGCTTAAAATTTCAGGTTCGGGGTTTCTCTCCTCTGTTTCTCTCTGTTCTCTGTCTCGGTCTTCGGTCTCTCTCTTCCTTCTGTCTCCTTTTTCTTTCTCTCTCGCTCATGTCTCTTTTTCCCTGTCTCGTCTCTGTCTCTTCTTTTTTATTACGGTTTTACTATGTCCGAGAGTTTTTACAGCTAATGCATTAAACATTTTCAGAGTTCAGTATCTCCCGGGCGTTTGCGGTTTGTGGAGGGAGGGGAGGGGGGGGGGGGGGCAGGGGGGAGTGTGCATCGTATGTGTGTCTTTTCCCCTGGTCTTGTTTTCTTTTTAGAAAAAAAAAAACAACACAAAAAAAAAAAAAAAGGACAAAAATTAAGAAAAATAAAAAACCCAGTTTAAAAAGAACAAAGTGTGCTTTTTCCGGAAAACGTTAAAACACGAAACTCCCAAGTGTGTTTTACTTTTCGGAGGCAAAAACCGAAAATAAAAAAAGAAAAATTTTTTTAAAAAAAAAAAAAAAAAAAGAAAGTAATAAAAAAACAAACCTCTCCCTTGCAGTTTTAACGCCCAAAAACCCACCTTCACCCCCCCACCCCCCCTACTCGATCCCCAGGGTTGTTTTAATAGATTTTTTTTTTTTTAAAAAAAAAAAAAAACCACAAGAAAAAAAGAGCAACAATGTAAAAACAAAACAAACTTTTCTTCCTTTTAAAAAAAAAAAAAAAAAAAAAAAAAAAAAAAAAGAAAAAAAACCAGCTGGAAAAAAGTGAGAGGGGGTTATTTTGGGGGGTTTTTTCCCCTGGCACGGTTAGTTCAGTGGTTCGTCCCGGGTTTTGAAGTATGTAATAAGCATAAGGTAGGGTTTTTAAAAAAGAAAAAAAAAAAAGAAAAGAAGAGAGAGAGAGGATGGAAGGGGAGAGGGGTTTGGTGTGGGGGGGGGGGGGAAGGAGGGGGGCTTAAAATTCTTTAAAGGGCCAACCCCCCCTCCCCCCTCCCCTCCCCCTCCAGTCCCCTCCCCCCCCACACGCCACACAACCCTGAAAGAGGGCCGGACGGGGAGAGAGGGGTGGAAAAGGGTGGGGGAGGTGGGGGGTGGGGGGGGGGAAGCTAAAATGGCCGACGCCCTGAGTTACACCCCCGACAATTACTTGTCCCATTATGCCCACACTCTGATAACCAGGCAAAAGCTCCCCAGCTAACTAACTAGCAAAAAAGGGGGAGGGGAGGTGGGGGTGGGGGGGGGGGGGGGGTAGGGGGGGGGGGGCGGTGGAGGGGGGGGGAGAGGCGCGCGCGTGTGTGTGTGTGTGTGGTGTGTGTGAGGGGGGGGGTGACCGGGCGAGGGGTGGTTGTGGAGGTGAGGGGTGAATGTTGGAGGTTACAGATTCACGTAACGCAAAAAAAATCCGACTGGGGAAGGGGTTAGCTCGGGTTTGATACGATGAGGGGAAGGAAGGGGGAATTGGAGGGATGTGGAAGAGGGGGGGGTGTGTGGGGAGGGTGGACGGGAAGGATGAAGGGGTGGGGGTGGGGAGTGGGGGGGTGGGGCAAGTTGGCAAAAAAAGGGAAGGTAAAGGAGGGGGTTTTAAATTTAAAAGGGGGAGAGAGGTTGATTGAATGGCTGATTTCTTTTTAGTACTTATTATACTACCAATGACGGAGATTTAAAACCTTCCATGGGGAGTTCTTTCAGCAATCGGGGTTTGTCTTACACATATGCGCGCACCCGAAAACATTCAATAGAATATTAGCCCCCCACCCCAATCCCACCCCCCAAAGGAAACTAACAAAAAACTAACTAATAAAAACACAGATAGAGGTTAAAAATTTGAGAAACCCAGCCGAACCCGGGGGAGGGGGGGAGGGGGAGAGAGGGGGGGGGGGGGGTGGGGGTGAGGGGGGTTTAAATACAGACTTTACAATCACAAAGCAGAAAATGAGAGAATGATAGAAAACACACCACACACAACACACACACACACACACACACACCACACACACACACACACACACACAGACGCACGAAAAACCACACACACCACCCAACACACACAGACGCACGCACACTCACACCGCAGATGCACGCCGACACACCCCCCCCCCCCCACACCCCCCCCCCAAACCCCCCTTACACACACACGGAAGTAAAAAGAATGTCGTACTCAGCATGCACGCACAAAAAGACAAAGAACCAAAGGTGCGTGCCAGACTGACTGACATGTCCGCTTCATCGATTTGCCATCCTCCATGAAAAAAAAACATGGGTCACATTGTTGAAGCTCGCGCTCGCGCGCGTGTGTGTGTATGCGCGCACACACCACAATCTCTCTCTCTCTCACACACACTCACATACACACACTTTCTCTCTCTCTCTCTCTCTCTCTCTCTCTCTCTCTCTCTCTCTTCTCTTTCACTCACAAACACACCACACACACACACATACATACATACATGC
>NC_134899.1:51797583-51812583 GCF_041734735.1 Babylonia areolata | reverse complement strand
TGTTGTTGTCATTGTTGTTTGTTTGTTTTATCTTTTCAAAGAATGACATAGACCTTCAAGTGGGAAAATAGGCTGAGCCAGGACATGGTGGCGAAATAAAGAGGAAGAGAGAAAGAGAGAGAGAGAGGGAGGGAGAGAGAGAGTGAAATGGAGAGAGTGAGAAAGGGAGAGAGGGAGAGAGAGATTGTGAAAGAGAGAGAGAGAGAGGGGGAGAGAGACAGTGAAATGGAGAGAGTGAGAAAGGGAGAGAGGGAGAGAGAGATTGTGAAATAGAGAGAGAGAGAGAGAGAGAGAGGGGAGAGAGAGATAGTGAAATGGAGAGAGTGAGAAAGGGAGAGAGGGAGAGAGAGATTGTGAAAGAGAGAGAGAGAGAGGGGGAGAGAGACAGTGAAATGGAGAGAGTGAGAAAGGGAGAGAGGGAGAGAGAGATTGTGAAAGAGAGAGAGAGAGGGGGGGAGAGAGACAGTGAAATGGAGAGAGTGAGAAAGGGAGAGAGAGAGGGAGAGTGTCGTTGCTGTTTGTTTGTTTTATCTTTTCAAAGAATGGCGTAGACCTTCAAGGCTGAGCCAGGACATGGTGGCGAAATAAAGAGGAAGAGAGAAAGAGAGAGAGGGGTGGGGGGTGGGGGTGGGGGGGGCTGGGGGGGAGGGGAGAGTGTGTGTGTGGGGGGGGGGGGGGGTATGAGGAAAAAAGAGAAAGGATGAACGAACGACCTAAAGAAAGAAAGAGAGAGAGAGAGGGGGGGGAGGATTAAGAAGAGAAAGAAAGGAAGAACGAATGAAAGAAAGAAGGAAGGAAGGAAAGGAAGAAAGAAAGAAAGAAAGAGAGAAACTTGAGAGGAGAAAGACAGACAATATACAAATTCGTGTTGTTGTTTTGTTGTTGTTGTTGTTTGTTATTGTAGAAAGAAAGAAAGAAAGAAAGAAAGAAACTTGAGATGAGAAAGACAGACAATATACAAATTCGTGTTGTTTTGTTGTTGTTGTTGATTTTTTTTTTTACCATGTCAGCTTCAGGACTGACTGGGTGGGGTCAGAGCTGGATTACATGAGCGATCTTGAATTAATCAACAGCGATAAGTGTGCTCAGCGCTGAAGACTGGTCCTGAGTCTGTGGAATTTTATTTATTTATTTATTTATTTATTTATGTACGCTTATAGTTGTCTTCATCAAGTTTTTGCGCCGTATACATATTATTATTACTAGTAGTAGTAGTAGTTATTTTGTTATGTATTTATCTATTATTTATTCACCGTTTTTGTTTTTTTGTTTTTGTTTTGTTTTGTTTTGTTTTTCTCAAGGCCTGACTAAGCGCGTTGGGTTACGCTGCTGGTCAGGCATCTGCTTGGCAGATGTGGTGTAGCGTATAATTATGGATTTGTCCGAACGCAGTGACGCCTCCTTGAGCTACTGAAACTGAAACTGAAACTGGAACTGGAAGAAGAAGCGTGGACTTGGGGAAACAGTTCGGAACGCAAAGCAACGTGCAACCTTTCCGCTGCTGGTACCGCTCAGGCAAACCCAGCCTTCTAAGTCACTGTTGAACTGTGTAGAGCGGACGCAGCTTCCTGATTGTCACAGACGTGTCAAGTGAGGATAGTCTTGCACGTGCGACACGGCCGAGCGCTCAGACGTCCCAGCGTATCGTACAGATCGCGGTTCGAGTGGATGAGAATAGTGCCTGTGGATTAGGATGGATGTATAATTTTTTTTTTTTCTGACATTCATGGTCAGCATAATAATGGAGTTGATGGCCTAGAGGTAACGCGTCCGCCTAGGAAGCGAGAGAATCTGAGCGCGCTGGTTCGAATCACGGCTCAGCCGCCGATATTTTCTCCCCATCCACTAGACCTCGAGTGGTGGTCTGGACGCTAGTCATTCGGATGAGACGATAAACCGAGGTCCCGTGTGCAGCATGCACTTAGCGCACGTAAAAGAACCCACGGCAACAAAAGGGTTTTTCCTGTAGAAAAATCCAATTAACAACAAAAAAAAAAAAATTAAAAAAAACTGCACGCTGGAGAAAAAAAAGGGGGGGGGGGGAAGCTGTAGTGTAGCGACGCGCTCTCCCTGGGGAGAGCAGCCCGAATTTCACACAAAAAATCTGTTGTCATAAATACAAATGTAAATACAAATAATAATAAGAAGAAGAAATAATAATAATAATTTTTAAAATGATAGTATTTATACAGCGCTGAATCTTGTGCAGAGACAAATCAAAGCGCTTTCACACCAGTCATCCACACGCACGCAGGCTATCTTGGGAAGAGGTGGGTTTTAAGGCCAGACTTGAAAGAGCTGAGTGCGGAGACCTGACGAATCGAAAGAGGAAGTTCATTCCAAATGCAAGGTCCAGAGACCGAGAAAGAACGGCGTCCAACAGCGGAGTGTTTGAATCTGGGTGTGCGAAAAACAGAGTGGATCCGAAGCCGATCTGTTGACATGCTGAGTCAAGCTGTTTGCTGACGTGTAGAGATTCCTGTTGTTGATGTGCAGTTAAAGCTGCCAATTTATAATGTCAACGTTGGTTTCAAAAGAAGACGCGCTCGCCAGCGGCATTGAAAACCACCACAGTCTCAATCGTCTCTGTTCTGTTGATGGGTAAACTCTTAACAGCTTCCGTATAAGGGTTGGATTCGAGTGAAAACGGATCCAGCTATGGTACTGGAAACCCATGACTCCATGCTGGCGTCCGGGAGACAATGGAACTTTGCGCCTTGTTCAAGTCAAGTTGTTGAGTTGCAGCGCCTGCTGTGGCTGTACAGTCCGAGTCTGTTCTGGATCTGTGCCCCTGTGTGGTAGTGAAAACCCAGGACTCCCACAAACCAGTCACAGGTCTCGCTCCGACGTTCTGTCTGGCACGGGCTTTACTTCTTCTCTTGCGCTCCGTCCTTCCTCCCCCCCCCCTCTCGCTGTCACTGAGCACGGAACTGGTCGCCCGTGCACGCAACGGATCGCGGCGAAAAAATGCCGTGTGCGCAATCCAAAGTCCCTCCGTGTAATTGTATGTTTTGTCACGCGCGTGGGCACGCAAGCGTGACATGTCAATGTCATGCATGAGGGAAAGGAAGGGGCGAGTGAGGTTTTTGGATGAGGGTGGGAAGGAAGGATGCGGTGGGGGGCGACGGAGTAGGTGGATGAAATGACGGTGAGGGTATGGGCGGGTGAGGGGGAGGGGGGTGGCGGGGGAGGGGGGGGAGAGGGTTGGCAGAGGCGTGGTTTCAAAGAGAAGTGGACGTGACAGGAAATCGTTCACAAAACACTAACCGAGAGACTCGGGACACAGCGTGGTAATGACAGTACGCTTTGTACAATGATCGGGCCTGTGTGTTTGTTAGCGTCATGGCCTGTAGGGGAAAACCAAACAAACAAACCGAAAACAACTCTGCTTGGGTGCCCCATCATCTGCATTGCCTCAGTGGCATTACTCCTCCTCACCTCATTTCTAGTCCTCCACGCACAGCCAGACTTTGGTTAAAATAATAAAGATAATGGTATTTATATACCGCTGAATCTTGTGCAGAGACAAATCAAAGCGCTTTCGCACCAGTCATTCACACGCATGCCTAACTCTAAAACTGGAGAAACTGAAGACAAGGAAGAGGCAGGGAAGGGAGGCTATTTTGGGAAGAGGTGGGTTTTAAGGCCAGACTTGAAAGAGCTGAGTGTGGAGACTTGACGAAGCGAAAGAGGAAGTTCATTCCAGTTGCAAGGTCCAGAGACAGAGAAAGAACGACGGCCAACGGTCGAGAGCTTGAATCTGGGTATGCGTAAACAGAGTGGATCCGAAGCTTATCGTAGTGAGCGAGATGGAGTGTAGAGGTGAAGGCAGCTACAGAGATAGAAAGGGTCAGCAGCGCTTCCGAGTCATTCTGTGGTGTTCTGCAGTGCCTTTTCCAGGTCCTAGACAGGCCCAGTACCACCCGCAAATATCCCTGCTGAAAACTTGGACGTGGAGACCGCGACCACGTTCCTCCAATGACAGCCTCACAGGAATCTACCGACCCCGAAGACCTTGACTTGAATTCGCACCATGGATAGAAGTCAATCGGCACTGTGATCACCATGACAGCATGGCATGAAAGGCCCCAGAATCTGTGACTTTTTATGTGTTGACGAAGAATAAGGATGAGGTTGATGACATTGCTGTCATAACTCTGCCGCTTTGCTTTGTCATAATAAAAAAAAAAAGGCAATGGATTGCCCAGTCCTCTAGGCTATCAACGTGATTGACGTCATTTTCTGATAGAGCAATCTCCAGAATGTCAACCCCACCATACACATCTTCCCTTCCCACCATCCCCACCCACACACTCATTTTTTTTTTCTGTTTATTGACTCCAAAGCCATACCATTCCTGACGGAACTCAATGTTTACAAGGCTTTGTTTCGTGAAGTGTTTTCGCCCTCTGATGAACAGCTGGCCAATGGAAAAAAAGTGGTGATGATAATTATCTGGGTGAAATCCTTGGAAAAACAGTTACATTCCTCTCATTACTAAACTGTTGTTGGCAACCGCTAGGCTCCATAAAAAATGGGGGAAAAAAAAAAAAACACTCGACGTTAAAACATTTCTTTATAAGCACCCAATGTCCGGATCGAAAAGAATCATTTGCCGATTTGTCTTTTGTTTCCTGATCACGTGGAGTGTGTGTGTGTGTGTGTGTGTGTGTGTGCGTGTGCGTGTGTGTGTGTGTATGGCGCCAGACGATGGAATGGTTTCGTTCTTTCTCACTGTCTGGCAGTTAGTGGAGGAATGTTTGTCGTGAAAACAGGAAACGGTACTTTTCATTTCGCCTGAGTGAGGGCGTCTCTTAGTTGCTTTTGTAAAGGGTGCTTTATTTGCGGTAGGGAGAGGGAGGGAATTTGTAGTAAGGGAAACCGAAATTGGGAATTAAGGGAGCGATATTTTCCCATGGAAGCTTAACCAGATATTCAAGGCATAGTTAATGACTTCAATCTTCCTGGTAAAACACTGGACAGTTGACATTGTTTCCTTTCTTCTTTTTGTCTTTGTTGATCTCGGTGTGGTGTCGGTATTTGTTTCGTTTTTTCCTCTGTGTGTGTGTGTGTGTGTGTGTGTGTGTGTGTGTGTGTGTGTATGCGCGCGCGCGCGTGTGTGTGTCACAAAGCATGACATGAGCTTAAAACCTATCCCATGTTTATTATAATAATGTGCAGAGACCAAAATGATGATGCTTCACACACACACACACACACACACACACACACACACACACACACACATACACACACATATACAGAGAGAGAGAGACAGACAGACAGACAGACAGACAGACAGACAGAGACAGAGACACAAACAGACAGACAGACATACAGACAGGCAATCAGACAGAGAGGAAGTCAACCCACACACACACACACACACACACACACACACAACACACACACACACACACAACACACAACACACACACACACACACACACACACACACACACAGAGGCATACTCTTGACTTCACCTCGACGCCCCATACGCTGCAAGCTTTAAGCCCTCGCCTCTCTCTCTCTCTCTCTCTCCTGTCAGCCGTGGACACGCGAGGAGACGCTCCCCGCACGCAACGTATCGTGTCCAAGTGGGCGTGCTCATTTCCAAGTGTCCCCGTGTAATTGTAGACTTTGTGCACGTGCCTGCTCACGCGAGCGTGACTTGTCACTGTCATGGAGGCAGAAGGTTCGCGAAAAGGGGGGAGGGGTGGGGGTGGGGGTGGGGGGGGGGGTGGTTGGTTTTGGGGGTGGGGGGGGGGGGAGGGAGGGGGGAGGGTAGGAAGAGAGGGAGAGAGGAAAAGGGTGGAGTGGGGGATGGAGGAGGTGGGGGAAAGCGGTGGAAGGAAGTGGTTGCCAGCAGAGGGGGGGGGGGGGGGGGGGGGGCGACTGGGGGAGGGTTGGGGGGGGGGGTGAGGCTGGGGGGGGGGGGCTGCTGCGGGTGGAATTAAGCCAGTGAACTTGAGATGGAATAAAAAAAAAAAAAATAAATAAATAAATTTTTTTAAAAAATCAGGTACTGCAATTGGACGGTATTAGCAGGTTCAGATTAATCAAAACAATGTGTCATCACGTTCATCAATCTTCATCAAGATTTTGCGTCTTATAAATATTACTGTTATTATTACTGGCATTTTTATGTATTTATCTATTATTTTCTATTTATTTATTTATTTGTTTATTATTATTATTATTATTACAGTTTTGTTATTTTATTTTATTTTTATTTATTTATTTATTTATTAATCATTCATTCATTCATTCATTCATTCATTATTTTTCTCAAGGCCTGACTAAGCGCGTTGGGTTATGCTGCTGGTCAGGCATCTGCTTGGCAGATGTGGTGTGGCGTTTGTGGATTTGACCGACCGCAGTGACGCCTCCTTGAGCTACTGATACTGATACTGATACTACATCACGTTTGTTTGTTTGTTTGTTTTATCTGGGGTTGTTTTTGTTTTTTTAATTTATTCAAATATATATCTTCATTCACTGTCGCTGTCACTGGTTCCGGAACCTGGTCTGCTCGTGGTCATACTGCCGCATTACTGAACATGCCATCATCACCAACATTGTCCATTGCTAGTGGCCGTTGGTGTGGAGGGTCTTCAGTTGCAGCGAAGGTCCTCTCGATTCACCCAGTCATGTTTTCTGCCCACTTCTTTTCCGTTGTCTGCCTCGTTTCCTGTTCACCCTGACTGCACTATGATGGTCTTGGAGAGCCCATCAGATGTATTGTATTGTATTTGTGTTATATTTCTTTTTTTTTCTTCTTCTTTTTTTTAAATCACAACAGATTTCTCTGTTTGAAATTCGGGCTGCTGTCCCCAGGGAGAGCGCGTCGCTACATTGAGAGCGCCACCCATTAAAAAAAAAAAAATGTCCTGCATGCAGTTTTATTTGTTTTTCCTATCGAAGTGGATTTTCCTACAGAATTTTACCAGGAACAACCCTTTTTTGTTGCCGTGGGTTCTTTTACGTGCGCTAAGTGCATGCTGAACACGGGACCTCGGTTTTTCGTCTCATCCGAATGACTAGCGTCCAGGCCAACACTCAAGGTCTAGTAGAGGGGGGGAGAAAATATCGGCGGCTGAGCCGTGATTTGAACCAGCGCGCTCAGATTCTCTCGCTTCCTAGGCGGACGCGTTACCTCTTGACCATCACTCCACTGTTGTCTGCCTGGTTTCTTTTCAACCCTCTCTCTCTCATCGCTCTCCCTGCCTGTCTATTTGTATGTCTGTCTGTATATCTTTGTCTGTCTCTTTCCATCTAGCTGTGTAACTATGTTCTTTTCTTCTTCTCGTATTTCCGTGATTTTTCTCTTGCTTTTTCACTTTTCCCTTTTTTTTTCTTTTTTTCATTTTGCTGTTGTTTATGTATTTGTTTTCGAGGGCTGGATGAAAAAAAAGCATGTATGCTTAATCTATTACCCTCAAAAAATAAAAATTATTCATTCATTCACTCATTCATTCATTCATTCATTCATTCATTCATTCATTCATTCATTCATTTATTCATTCAACCCTACTGCAGAGTTCCCTGAAGGATGGTCTGGGAGAGCCCACCAGATGTTGCCATGTGCCATAGTTATGATCTCATTTTCCTTCTCTTTTTTTTTTTCATGGTGGTCAATAGCTCTTCATACCAACAAACGTGTTCGTTGAAGGTTTACGTAACTTCGTCATTTGTTATAAATTATGGTCCTTGTAGGGGATAATAATGATAGTATTTATATGGCGCTGAATCTTGTGCAGAGACAAATCAAAGCGCTTTCCCACGAGTTATTCACACGCATGCATAACTCTAAAACTGAAGAAAACTGAAGACAAGGAAAAGGTAGGGGCGGGAGGCTGGCTATCTTGTGAAGAGGTGGGTTTTAAGGCTAGACTTGAAAGAGCTGAGTGCGGAGACCTGACGAATCGAAAGAGGAATTTCATTCCAAATACAAGGTCCAGAGACAGAGAAAGAACGGCTTCCAACAGTGGAGTGTTTGAATCTGGGAATGCGTAAACAGTGTGGATGCCAAAGAGACTCCTGAAACAACTTATCTATAATGCTTAAGAGTTCAAGAATCGCATGGAGTCAAGTAGATAGAACCAGTGCATATATAAAGCTTCAGCTCTTTTCCGAAACAGATGATCTTGTCTCTTTCCATATGGGCTACACCCTTGCCAGTGCTGTTGCAGTCTGTGTAGCTCTGGCACGTACTTCGGTTTTGGGTCCACCTCCACTGATGATGACTCCAAGGTACTTAGACTGCTTTCCTGTTTCCAGCTGTTGTCCCGATTCCTAAAGAACGTTATTGTTCTTCTTCATTAAAAACAAAACAAACTGAATTATGATACATTGCCTTGCTGGAAATATGGCATCTTATGTTACGTTTTTTCCCCCCATCGTCAGCATGAGTGACGTCTCTTTCTAAGAATTAGTCTTCATGTTAAATCCAACTCCCCCGCCCTCACCCACCCACCCCCCATTCACCTTCCACACACCCCACCTCCACCCCCAGCCCTCCATCCAATCGTCCCAGTAATGTAATTATTGGCTTTTAACGTTACACCATTCACAACCAGTCCAGCTGTTAGCAGTCTTCCTACCGCAGCCTTCCATTCAATCATTCCTGTAATAATTATATTGACTTTCAGTGTCACATCATTCACAACCAGTCTAGCTGTTTGCAGTCTCTGTCGACGTCCTGCTACCAGATCCGATCCAAAAATCATTGGCTGCTCCATCATCCCACTCGCTTCCGGTCTGGTCACGTGACTACCGCCGCCAGACGATTGGGTGTCTATCTTTGGTGGTCGTGGTTGTCGTTGTTGTTGTTGTTGTTCCGCTCTTCTCACTGTCTGGCAGCGTGTTGGAGGGCGATGTTTGTCGTGAAAACACGGACCTAATATTTCTCATTTCGTGTCGGTAGCGGTGGTCTGTAGGTGTGATTTTGTTTGGTGGTTGTTGTTGTTGTTTTTAGGGGAGGGGAGTGGTTTTTGTGGATTTTTGTTTTGTTTTTGCTTTGTTTTGCTTTTTGTGTTTGTTTGTTGTTGGTGGGGTTTTTTTGGGTTTTTTTTTGTTGTTGTTGTTGTTTTTTTGTTTTGTTTTTGGTTTTGTTTTTTTCTTTTTTTAGTGGTGTGTATATTCTTGCGACAGAGAGAGGAAATAATCTGAGAGAATAATGGTGGGGTGTAGGGAAGGGGGTAGTCACCCTCTCTCTCTCTCTCTCTCTCTCTCTCTCTCTCTCTCTCTCTCTCTCTCTCTCTCTCTCTCTGTCATTGTTTCCATCCATTCCCCCCCCACCCCCTCTCTCAAACACACACATACTCATATTCTCTTTCTCTCTCTCTCGCTCGCTCACTCGCTCGCTCGCTCGCTTGCTTGCTTGCTTGCTCTCTGTGCGATGTCTTTCTCTGTGTTTCCGTGTCTATTTTGTCTGTATTTCTCTCTCCCTCCCTCCCTTCCTCCTCCTGTCTGTGCTTGTCTTCTGTCTTCGTCTCTTCATTCATTCTTTCTCTTCCAGCTCTTCCCTCCTCTCTCTCTCTCTCTCTCTCTCTCTCTCTCTCTCTCTGTGCGTGTGTGTGTCTGTCTCTGTCTCTCTCCCTCTCTTTCTCTCTGTCTGTCTTTTGGAGTCTTTCATTTTAATTCTCTTGTACTTCTAAGAATAACAATAATATATATATGTGTGTGTGTGTGTGTGTGTGTGTTTGTGTGTGTGTGTGTCCTCTTTCCCTCTCTCTGTCTCTCTCTCTGTCTTTATCTCTCTCTTTCTATCTCTGTGTCTGTCTGTCTCTCTCTCACTCACTCACTATCTCTCTGTCTGTCTCTGTCTCTGTCTCTGTCTGTCTCTCTGTCTGTCTGTCTTTTGCAGTTTTTCTTTCTCATTCTCTTATACTTCTAAGAAGAAGAAATCTCTCTCTCTCTCTCTCTCTCTCTCTCTCTCTCTCTCTCTCTCTCTCTCTCTCCTCTTCTCTCTCTCTCTCTCTCTCTCTCTCTCTCTCTCTCCTCTCTCCTTCACCATCTCTCTCTCCCTCTCCCTCTCGCCTCTCTCTCTGTCGCTCTCTCTCTCTTTCTCCTTCACCACCCCTCTCTCTCTCTCTCTCTCTCTCGCTCCCTCCCCCCTCCCTCTCTCTCCCTCTCTCTCTCTCTCTGTCTCTCTACTGTCACTGTCTCTCGCTTATTTTTTTTTTCTTGGACAGGAATATTGCTTTGATGAAGCTGATTTCACAGCTGACTGAGGGGATGATGAGGGCGGCCGAGAGAGGCGAATGAACCGCCTGCGTTGTGGGACATGATCAAAGTCTCTTCGCAGTTATTTTATTCATTTATCTATTTGTTCGTTCGTCCGTTTGTTTGGGTCATTTGGTTTGTGTTCCCCCCCCCCCCCCCCCCCCCCCCCACCCCCACCCCCACCCCCCACCCCCTTTCGTTTGCTTGCTTTTGTTTGTTTTCTTTCTTTCTTTGTTTATATCATATTATGGGTTGGGTTTTTTTGTTTTTTTGTTTGTTTTTTAATGATGAACTGTATTTGCACTCAGCGTTCAAAGACCCTCAAATGATTTCTTCTTTTTTTTCTTTTTTTTAGCATATTTTGTTTCTTTCAAAGTTTTCTCTTTTATTTATTTTTTGTTGTTGTTTTTTGTTTAAGATGTCCATGAAAGCAAACACACACACACACACACACACACACACACACACACACACACAGAGAGAGAGAGAGAGAGAGAGAGAGAGAGAGAGAGAGAGAGAGAGAGAGAGCAATTGATTTAACTTAAATCTATTCATACTTTGAGAATCGAAAATAAAACAGGAAATAGACAGTTGGGCTAAACCCGGAAGTGGGGTCGCTATCCTGTAAAATGCCGTCATACAAATGAGAAAGTTTGAAACGACGTCACTCCATTGTCACACGTAACACAGCAAAATAACTGAGACGAAGGCGAGCTAGATGCTGAAGATGACTGATGGGTAAGGGTAACGTAGCCTCGCCTCCGAAAGGACACGCGACTTAGTTAAAGCCTGTCTTGATGAGCGATTAATTAATTAATTAACAAACTTGCCGCGAATGTTGCGTCTGGGTGGATACAAAAGCTCGTGCCACAAATGGGCAACCAGGGCTCAGAGTCAGAATGACGTCACCCCTACATGAGTATCCAGGACCGCGCACTGTGTGTGTGTGTGTGTGTGTGTGTGTATGTGTGTGTGTGTGTGTGTGTGTGTATGTGTGTGTGTTTGTGGGGGTGTTTGTATGTGGCTGTGGGTGTGTGTGCATGTGTGTGCATGTTTGTGTGTGAGTGTTTGTGTGAGTGCTTGTGTGTGTGTGCGTGCTTGTGTGTGTGTGTGTGTGTGTGTGTGTGTGTGTTTGTGTTTGTGGGGGTGTTTGTGTGTGGCTGTGGGTGTGTGTGCATGTGTGTGCATGTTTGTGTGTGAGTGTTTGTGTGAGTGTTTGTGTGAGTGCTTGTGTGTGTGTGTGTGTGTGTGTGTGTGTGTGTGTGTGTTTGTGTGTGTGTGCTTGTGTGTGTGTGCGCTTATGTGTGTGTGTGTGTGTGTGTGCTTGGGGGTGTGTGTGCTTGGGTGTGTGTGTGCTTGTGTGTGCGCGCTTATGTGTGTGTGTGTGTGTGTGTGTGTGTGTGTGTGTGCTTGTGTGTGTGTGCGCTTATGTGTGTGTGTGTGTGTGTGCTTGGGGGTGTGTGTGCTTGGGTGTGTGTGTGCTTGTGTGTGCGCGCTTATGTGTGTGTGTGTGTGTGTGTGTGTGTGTGTGTGTGCTTGTGTGTGTGTGCGCTTATGTGTGTGTGTGTGTGTGTGCTTGGGTGTGTGTGTGCTTGGGTGTGTGTGTGTGTGTGTGTGTGTGTGTGTGTGTGTCTGTGTGTCTGTTCTTTCTTTTCTTCTGTGTCCTTTCTTTCTTTCTTTCTTTCTTTCTTCCCTTGTTCTTTACATTATTCTTTTCTTTCTATGTTCTCTGTTAAACTTTCTTGTTTCTTTTCTTCATGTTTTTCCTTCTCTATTTTTTTTTCCTTTCTTTCTGTATTGTTTTCTTTTTCTGTCTTCCCTTCTCCTTTTTTTATTTTTTTTTATTTGTTTCTTCATATTCTCTTTATTTCTTCCTTCCTTTCTGTTCTTTTCTTTCTTTGTTTTTTTTACTATTCTCTTTGTTTCTTCCTTTCTTTCTTTCTTTCTTTTCTTTTCTTTCTTTGTTTCTTAACATTCTCTTTATTTTTTCCTTCCTTCCTTCCTTCCCTCCTTCCTTTCTTTCCTTCTTTCTTTCTTTCTTTTCTTTTCTTTCTTTGTTTCTTAACATTCTCTTTATTTTTTCCTTCCTTCCTTCCTTCCTTCCTTCCTTCCTTCCTTCCTTCCCTCCTTTCTTTCTTTCTTTTCTTTTCTTTGTTTCTTAGCATTCTCTTCCTTCCTTCCTTCCTTCCTTCCTTTCTTTCTTTCTTTCTTTCTGTCTGTCTTTTCTTCCTTTCTTTATATTATCTTTACATATTTATTTCCTTTCGTTCTTTTTCTTCATATTCTCTTCCTTCCTTCCTTTCTTCCTTTCCTTTCTTTGTATTCTCTTTACATATTCATTTATTTAGTTTCTTTCTTTCTTTCCGGTCACGGAAAGAAATTCCTTGTTGCCCTAATCTCCTGCGCTGTACGCGGGTGTGTTCGTGCAAGATGGGGCGTGGTTCTTTTCCGTTGGGCAGGACCGGACGGCAGCGGCCAGCTCTGTTAATTTGATTAGCTGTCGGTTTGAGAGGCCTCCTTGTCCTTGGAGCTATCTCCAGATTTATCCAGTTCGCTGTCTCTGTCTCTCTGTCTCTGTCTCTCTCTGTCTCTGTGTCTGTCTCTCTGTCTCTATCTCTGTATCTGTCTCTGTGTCTCTCTCTCTGTCTATGTCTCTGTTTCTGTCTCTCCTTCTCCTCCCCACTCCCTCTCTCTCCCCTCTGTTTCTTTCTCCAGTCTCTGTGTCTCTGTCTCCATCTCTCTCTGTTTCTCTATATGTGTCTCTATCTGTGTCTCTCTGTTCTCTGTCTCTGTCTCTCTCTGTGTATTTGTCTGTCTGTCTCTCTATGTCTCTCTCTGTGTCTCTCTGTTCTCTGTCTCTGTCTGCCTGTCTCTGTGTGTGTGTGTGTGTGTGTGTGTGTGTGTGTGTGTGTGTGTGTGTGTGTGCTATATTTGGCTTGTTTGTTTTTTCTCTCTCTATCTGCCCTTCCCCCCGATTTATTCCTCTCTCTCTCTCTCTCTCTCTCTCTCTCTCTCTCCCCCTCTCTCTCTCTCTCTCTCTCTCTCTCTCTCTCTCCTCTGTGTGTTTGTGTGTGTGTGTGTGTGTGTGTGTGTGTGTGTGTGTGTGTGCTATATATATTTTTTTCTTTCTGTATCTGTCTTTGTCTCTGGCGTATTGTTTTTTCTTCTTTGTTTTCTTTCTTTGTCTCAGGCGCATTGTTTTTTTATTCTTTGTTTTCTTTTTTCCTTCTTCTTATTCTATTGCTGTTGTTGTAGTTTTGTTGTTGTTCTTGTTGTTATTGTTGTTGTAGTTTCTGTTGTTGTTGTTGTGCTCTTGGTTTTTCTTTGTTTCATTCTGTTGTTCCTGACTTGTCTAAACATATTTTTGGTTTCTTTCTTCGTTTACACTTCTTTTTCTTTTTCTTTCCTTTTCTTTTCTTTCGTGTTCTTCTTTTCTTTCTTCTGTTTGGTTTATTTCTCTCATGTCTTTTTTTTCTTTTATGTTTTCTTTCGTGACACTTTTTTTTTTCTCCCGTCGTTATTTTTTCCCCTGTCTTTCTTTCTATCGTTCATTCATTGTTCTTTCTTTCTTATTTTTTTCTCTTTTCTCTCTGTTCCTCTTTTTCGTGACGTTTCTTTCTTTCTTTCTTTCTTTCTTCCTTTCTTTCTCTCGTTGGCTCGCATATTCTATTACCTTAGTGAAATTTTCTTCCGTTTATTTTTAAAATTTTGTTTTGTTTTGTTTTCTTTCGTTTCTTCTTCTTCTTTTTTTTCTTTCTTTTTTTGTCTGTATTCCTCTCCTTGTTCTTGCACTTGTTTTTCTCCGTTCGTTCTTTCTCTCCCTGTTAATCATTAGATTAAGTGACAAGCAATCAATCTGTTTATGTATTTTGAAGAATATTCAAGAGAACTCGTAACCATGAAAAGAAACAACAACAACAACAACAACAACAATCAGTAAAAGAAATTTACGAGCACCTGCACGAAGAATGAAAGAAGAGGAGGAGGAGGAGTGAATGAATGAGAGACAGACAGACAGAGACAGAGAGAGGGGGGAAAGAGAGAGAGAGAAAGAAACAGATACCGAGAGACAGAGAGAGGGAGAGGGAGACAGAGACAGACAGAGAGAGAGAGAAGAGAGAGAGAGAGAGACAGATACAGAGACACAGAGAGAGAGACAGAGGGAGAGAGAGAGAGATAGAGACAGACAGACAGAGACAGATACAGACAGAGAGACAGACAGAGAGAGGGAGAGACAGACAAAGGCAGATACAGAGACACACATAGACAGAGAGGGAGAGAGAGAGACAAAGACAGACAGATACAGAGACACACAGAGACAGAGAGAAAGAGAGAGACGAAGAGACAGATACAGAGACACAGAGAGAGAGAGACAGAGAGAGGGAGAGAGAGACAGAGGCAGAGACAGACAGACAGAGACAGATACAGAGACAGAGAGAGAGAGGAGAGAGAGAGAGAGAGAGAGAGAGAGAGAGAGAATTTCCCTCGACGTAATCTGGATTGATTGGAAAGAAAGAAAGAAAGAAAGAAAGAGAGTGAGTGAGATCTGAAACGGGTCGTATTATCTGCAAGCTTTTTCGCTTCACGGAGGAGGTTGGGGTGGGGTGGGGTGGGGGGCTGGGTTAGGGGTGGGAGTGGGGTGGGGGGGGATGCTTTTCTTTTCTTTTCTTTGGAAATGAAGATCCTGTTCCAGTTTCTATAACCTTTTTCGCGGGTTGTTGTTGTTGTTGTTGTTGTTGTTGTTGTTTAATCATCAGATTCGCAATTCCTTT
>NC_134899.1:51790083-51792583 GCF_041734735.1 Babylonia areolata | reverse complement strand
GAGAGCTCCGAAAACGGAATATGGCTGCCCAAATTGCAGCGTGAAAACGACCGCACACGTTAAAAAAAAAAAAAAAAAAAAAAGCCACTTAGGAAAATGAGGGTAGGTGGCAATGGCGGGCCATGGGTGCAGAAGAGGAAGAAGAAGGAGGAGGAGGAGGAGAAGGTGGAGGAGGAGGAGGATAAAAAAGAGAAAACTAAGTATGCACTAAAGGAAATTAAATGGAGCAGCAGGATTACATTTGACGAAAATGTTAGACGAAGCGATGCACTAAAAACAAACGCACTTAAATGGACAGACTGACGATGGAGCGAAAAGGAGAGATTGGAAGATACGTAAGTTTAGTTTGTCTGTTCATAAATTGGCTACTTATTAAGTTCGTTAGTCGCCAGTATTCACCCCCACCCCCCCTATACGAGACACTTGAGTGGTGGTTTTCGACGCTGGTCATTCGAATGAGACGATAAACCGAGGTCCCGTGTCCAGCATGTAAAAGAACCCACGGCAACAAAAAGATTGTCCGTGGCAAAATTATGCAGAAAAATCCGCTTTGGTTGTAAAATAAATGCACTTGTGAGCAGGAAAAAAGGGTGGCGCTCTCACTGTAGCGATGCTCTCTCCCTGGGGAGGGCAACTCGAAATTCACACCGAGAAATCTGTTCTGAAACTGAGCAATGCAGCACAACACAAAATTACACACAATGCAATACTTCAGCGGCGCACTCTCCGCGTTCTGTCTTGTGGACAACATCAGGCCACTGCATGGTCACTGTGTGTAGACGGGGAAGAGAGGGGGGCGGGGGGGGGGGGGGGGGGGGGGGGGGGGGGTGTAAGCCCACGATTTCACGCAATCCCACGATTTCTCTCACTTTGGGAGAAATCGTGGGGATTGCGAGAAATCGTGGTCGTTCCCCTCCCACGTTTTCTCTCAATTGCGACACATTGTGAGAAATCGTGGGTAAGTGTCCCTTATTTTTATCAAAAAGATTTCCGTTGCCATCGGAGTTGGTTTCTTGTCTTTTCCCAATGCAAGTGTTAGAGAAAAATGAAAGAGGTAAAAAGAAACGAGAAAAAGGGGGGGGGCGGAGGGGGGGGGGGGGGCGACGACAACGACGATCATGAAAATTACACGGGACCTCGGTTTATAGTCTCATGCAAATGACTAGTTTCCAGACCACCACCACCACTCAAGGTCTAGTGAAGGGGTGGGCGGTGGGGTGGGGGATGGTGAATGGGGGTGAGTGTGAGATTCCATCCCGTACACTTAAGATTCTCTCGCTTCATTGGCGGATGCGTTACGACTAGGTCACCACTCCACTTATTTATCTGCTTATCTATTTGTTTTTTTAATTCATTCATTCATTCGTCCGTTCATTCAGTCAGTCAGTCATTCCGTCAGTCGTTCGTTTGTTCGTTCGTCCATTCATTCATTCATATGTTTATTTTCACACAGTGTAGATAAGTATTATGCTGGCAAAGAGTTCCGTATGTTTGAACCAAAGGTAAATGGTGGTCATGGAGAGATAACAGGCGTTCACATCTATTGAGCGCGAAGTCGGAACGTCCCTCATATGGAGCCAGTTGCATTGCTCGGACGGAAGAGCCTAGAATTGTCGTAACCCGCTACGAACTGTGTGTGGTATGGAACTGACCAATGGCGTAGTTCGGTCAACGTAGGCATTTAGTCACGTGTTTACTTTTCAATCGCCAAAGACGTGGAACAAGCTCCCTGATAACCTCCGTCATTCTGATTCCCTCGCATCTTTGAAATCTCGTCTCAGAACTCACCTTTTCCCTCAGCAGTAAGTTCAATTGTGGCAGGTCCACTTCCTTTGCGTTAGCTGTGCTTGACTATGTACATATGTATGCTACATACTACATGCATGTATGAATATACTGTGTGCGTGCGTTTATGTAAGTTTGTGCCTGCCTATGTGTGCGTATGTGTTAGGGTAGCTGTTAGATACACATGTATTGTTAAAATGTATGTATGCAGTGTGTGTGTGTGTGTGTGTGTGTGTGTGTGTGTGTGTGTGTGTGTGTGTGTGTGTGTGAGTGAGTGAGTGTGTGTGTGTGTGTGTGTGTGTGTGTGTGTGTGTGTGTGTGTGTGTGTAGTCATATTTGGTATGTGTATGTAACATAGATGTAATGATTTATGTTAATTAACAAAGCGTTTTTGTAAAGCACCTAGAGCAGATTTCTGGATAGTGTGCTATATAAGTATCCATTATTATTATTATTATTATTATTATCATTATTATTATTATTATTATTAACTGTCCAAAAGTTAGAACCAAGCCATGCAACTGGCACCTGGACTGGTTTGGAGAAAGAAAGGAAGGCAGCTGGTTGTCGTTAGTTTTGTTTGGTTTTTTTTGGTGGTGGTTGTTTTTCACTGATCGTTTGATTGAGTCAAAACTTACGGGTCACCTGTCGTCAATCCGCCTGACTGATGACGCCTCTCATAGTTACCGACATCACACTAGTCGCCAAGTATCGG
>NC_134899.1:51755083-51757583 GCF_041734735.1 Babylonia areolata | reverse complement strand
ACCACCCACCATAAGCGCCTCACTGTCTTCAGCATTTCTTAAGAGAAAAGAAGAAGACTGTCAGCAAAAACAAAAACGAATAAAAGAAAAGATAATGGAAAAAAAAAAAAAAAAAAAAAAAACAAGTGGAAAGGAAAAAAAAAGAAGAGAGTTTTGCACGAAAATACCAGTTAACTGGTAGGGCTGCCCAGATTCTGTGATTGCTCGGCGCGGGCCCGTTTCGAAGGCAGTAAATATGCTGACCTTTGCGAATCGTCCTTTTGACGTAATGGGTTGGCCATAGCCCCTCGATCAATACTTAATTAAGTCTGCATCATTCTCCCGTCCATAGATGGGTGCTGGCCAGATATTCCGTGGCCCCTTTATTTTATTTTATTTTTTTATTCGTTTCATTTCTTTTCTTCTTCTTCTTCTTCTCTCTCTCTCTCTCTCTCTCTCTCTCTCTCTCTCTCTCTCTTTTTTTCTTTTCTTTTTCTTGGTTTTCTTTCTCATATCTCTCTCTGTCTGTCTCTCTCCTTCTTTACCCCCCCCCCCTCCCATCCCTCTCTCTCTCTCTCTCTCTCTCTCTCTCTCCCTTCTCTCTTTCTCTCTCACTCTCTCTCTCCCCCTCTCTCTCCCTTCTCTCTTTCTCTCTCTCCCTCCCTCCCTCACTCTTCCCCTTCTCTTCTTTTTTTCCTTTCCATTTTTTTTTTTTAGTGCCCCGTTCTCTTAAAAAAAGAAGAAAAAAAATTGATATTTTTGGAACGGGAGGGGGGGGGTGCGGGGGGAGGGTCAGGCAGTTGTACCAATAGAGGAGAGACAGGAGGGGGGAAGGGTGTGATAGAGGGGAAGGTGGAGATGGATAGAGATAGGAGAGAGAGAGGGGTAAAAGAGAGGAGAGACAGGCAGGGACAGAGAGGGAGAGGGAGAGAGAGAGATGAGGGTTATGGAGTGGGAGAGCAGTGGCTGGGATGTGGCACTTTTCTTTTTCGGACATTCACAGAGAGACAGAGACAGAGACAGAGGAGGGTTGTTGAGTAGGAGAGGAGTGGATATACGTAGAAGACAGAGAGGTAGGAGAGACAGAGAGAGGGAGAGAGAGGGAGAGAGAGAAGGAGAGGGAGAGACAGAGAGACAGACAGAGAGAGAGACAGAGATAGAGAGATGATGGTTATGGAGTGGAAGAGGAGCGGTTGGGATGTGGCACTTTTCTTTTTCGGACATTCACTGAGAGACAGACAGACAGACAAAGAGAGACAGAGAGATGAGGGTTGTTGAGTAGGAGAGGGGTGGATAGGGGTAGAATAGAGAGAGGCAGAAGGGAGGAGAGAGAGTGGCACAGAGAGAGAGAGGTAGAGAGAGAGAGACAGAGAGTGAGTGAGAGAGACAGAGAGAGAAGGAGAGGGAGAGACAGAGAGACAGACAGAGAGAGAGACAGAGATAGAGAGATGATGGTTATGGAGTGGAAGAGGAGTGGCTGGGATGTGGCACTTTTCTTTTTCAGACATTCACAGAGAGACAGACAGACAGACAGACAGACAGACAAAGAGAGACAGAGAGAGATGAGGGTTGTTGAGTAGGAGAGGGGTGGATGGGGGTAGAATAGAGAGAGGTAGAAGGGAGGAGAGAGAGTGGCACAGAGAGAGAGAGGTAGAGAGAGAGACAGAGAGTGAGTGAGAGAGACACAGAGAGAGAGAGTTAGATGGAAAGAGACAGACAGACAGACAGAGACAGAGACACAGAGATGATGGTTATGGAGTGGAAGAGGAGTGATTGAGATGTGGCAATTTTCTTTTTCGGACATTCACTGAGAGAGAGAGAGAGAGAGAGAGAGAGAGATGTTTGGAGGATTTTTGTTTTTATACAAGAGATCCTGCGACTCCGCCTCCCCCCCCCTCCCCTCCCCTCCCAGCCCCCCTCGCCCTCACCCTTTGTTGTTGTTGGGTTTTTTTTTAGAGCAACTTGCCTAACTGTTCATGTGATGCGTGCTAAGCAGCATCAAAAGAGAAAGTTTGGGTCGGAAAAACAATACATACACTTACATGGTTTTGAATTGTAGAATGTATCTTTCAGCAACTCCAGTGCGTAAGAATAAGCAGACACATAACACGCACAAGAACACACACACACACACACACACACACACACACACACACACACACACTCATTCACACACACTCACAATACAGATACCTTCAATCCAATATTAAGGATGCAAATGTGACACCCCCCAAAAACAACAACAAAACAAAGACAAAACAAAACAAACACACACACACGCACACGCACACACACTTATTCTCTCTTTCTCTCTCCCTCTCTGGAGGCAAACACAACGGAAATGACAAGAATCACGTGACCCAGTACCCCCCCCCCCCCCCCTCCGCCATGCAAACACTCTCTCCTGTGTCATCGGATACCCCCAGGTGTACGAGGCGACGTGAATACCCATGCTGATGATGTCCCCCCCCCCCCCCCCCCCCTGTTCTGCCCCTCCGGACAATTTCACAATGTGGTGAGG
>NC_134899.1:51747583-51750083 GCF_041734735.1 Babylonia areolata | reverse complement strand
ATCTCTTGTCTAGGCGTTTGCCTCAGAGACAGATACAGACACAGAGAATAGAAGAAAACCAAGTATACAGGCCAGCTCACAGACAGCAAAAGTTGCAAGTCGAAAAGTAGCCAGCAGTCCTCAGTCCTCCCACCTCCAGACAGCCATGGAAAAGTAATTGTCGCCACGGGTAATTATGGTGTCATTTCCGCGTCAAACTGTGAGGTTACCGGCCGCCAAATGTCCCTGCCTCCACCGTCCCTGCAGATTGACTGCAGCTGATACCCCCAGAGGCTTCGCAGAGACTGAGCGGTGACTTTTTACACAGCGAGTCGTTGACATTCGCAGTCCATTTGCCGACTGGCAGTCAGTGGAAGAACTGCCAGCGTTGCCGACATTTATATATATATAAACGCAGCACGCGAAAACCCGGCTAGCTAAAGTCATATATATATATATATATATATATGTGTGTGTGTGTGTGTGTGTGTGTGTGTGTGTGTGTGTGTATCTTCTAAAACTTTAAGAATAAAAGATTCCGAAAGAAAAAACAGAATGGATCTATCTGTCATAGGTTTTTTTTCTGTGATCTTTTTTTTTTTTTTTTTTTTTTTTTGCAAGTTCGTGTACCCCAGGAGTAGAAATGGAGAAATAGGCTCTTGAAAAAACAACAACAACACATATTTGTGTGCCCGTGACTTAAAAAAACAAGAGTTATCCTGGATGTTTATGTGGTGTCGAAAGATTCAGAACTGAATAAACCTTTAAACTACATAAAAAAAAACAATAAAAAAACCCACCCCAAACAATCAAACAAACAAAAAAAAAGAAAAAAAAAGGAAGATTAGTATTTTCTCTCTGCTGCTCAAATATAAGACTTCGAAGATGCGATATCTATAAAAAAAAAAAAAAATAAAAATCCCGATCTTCGTAATTTTGACCTTAAGTACTTGTTTTTGGGTACAGTTAAGAATCGCTGGATGCGACTTTAGCCGGATTTTCGCGTACTGCGTCACATCTCTCTCTCTCTCTCTCTCTCTCTCTCTCTCTATATATATATATATATATATATGTGTGTGTGTGTGTGTGTGTGTGTGTGTGTGTGTGTGAGAGAGAGAGAGAGAGAGAGAGAGAGAATCGCTGGATGCGACACACACACACACACACACACACACACACACACATATGTATATATATATATATATATATATATATATATATATATATATATATATATACCTCGCCAGACAGTCATACATGAATGGGGAAAAAAGGAATAGAATGATTAGATAGAGAAGAGAAAATAAAGACAAACACATCACGTATTCCACATTTTCGGAACAGCCTCGTTCCTCCCTCAAGGAAAAAAAAAAAAAATGATGATTTGTTTACATGTAACCAGGTCACGTAAATCCACTCTTACGCACATGTTATGACGCAAGCACGTCATGACGTACATTGTGTGACGCGAATTCACCACTGCCAGGTTTCGTTCAGAGCTGTGCCCACTTAATTCCCCCAGAATTGCGAATGTCGGGAGGTTTTTTTACAATAAAAAAACAAAACACGTTCCTTAAAATCTAACTAAATAGCTCAATCAAAAGTAGTTGCCAAAAAAGGGTGAATACAATTATTATAAACAAGTGTGTGTGAACGATTGTGCGTTTGAATGTGTGTGCCAGTGAACACGCTTGTGTGAAAGAGAGCCAGGCTAGCAAACAGACAGACAGAAAAACGTAAGAGAGAAACACAACACTGTAGAATCGTTTACAACAACGACCACACGTGATACAGACAATACAAAAATACATTATCTAGATGACAGACAGGATCAATTTGATATTTTGACTGAAATAAATCACACAAAATCAAATCCCTTGAGAGTATAAAAAAATTCAAGGTATGTACCATCTTGATGCTAGACGCGAGTAATATGATATTCTGACTTAAATCAATCACAAAAAAGCGCAGTGCAGTGCATTGAAACGTAACGTAACGTCACAAAAAAAAAGCAATGCATTGAAAACGTCACTTTAGTCCCCGGGTTTCCAAAACGTTCACATCGTGTCGCTCAACAAACTACTAACTTTATTCAGATCTCTCCATTTTCATCGACGTTCTCCCATCCTTCCCACTCCTTTTCCCCCCTGTCTCTCTCCCTCTCTCTCTTTCCACCCCCCTCCTCCCGCCTCCACGAAGACTAATTTTCATAAAAGTCTCCCCCGAAATGGTCGAGCAGACGACTTTCCCTTTGTGTCGCCACACCAGCGGCCCCTGGTGGTCGGGACAGGGTCGATAAGGGGCCGTAATAACTCTTGCCGGCCTGCAGCGGGGGGACTTTGCTCAGTGGTGCAGTGAGGGGCGCGCCATACGTTACCATTTTCTCCTCCTCCTCCTCCTCCTTCCTCCTCTTTCTTTCTTTCTCCGCCTCCTCTTTCTCCCCTCCTCCTCCTCCTCCTTCTTCTTCCCTTTCTCCTCTCTGCCAAGCCATACGTTTTCATTTTCTCTTCCCCCTCTTCCT
>NC_134899.1:51737583-51740083 GCF_041734735.1 Babylonia areolata | reverse complement strand
TTATAAAGATAGCTTGATAAAACTGTACATGTTGTGGAGGAAACGAAAATGAAATCAGTGTACTGGCAAATTTTCCACAGTATGATATTACGAGAAAGAAAATACATTTCAAAACACATGAATCATTTACAGATTCTCCTATTACCCCATTCGCTTGAAAATTACAAAAAAGACAAAAAGTAAAAACATAACAGCATTCTGACAAGAGATGTAATAATTTTATTCCTATGCTTTGCAACAAAGAACAGAGAGCCCCTAGTCTTGATAAATTAAAGATTTTTTTTTTCTAAACTATCTTGAACTCATTATTTTCTTTCAGTTCTAACATCAGCATGTCCTTGCTAATTATTATTGTTGTTGCTCGTTCTCTTTCAGGTTCGGTATATTTAATATATATATATATATCTGCAGAAGCAGCAGAAAAGAATTCCAGCTGGATCTGGTCGAGGCGTTCGATGGCTCAGTGGTTAATACGTCTGCCAGAAAAGGTGAATCAGTCCTGAAGTGGCGACCACCCTGGAGGCGCGGGTTCGAACCTGCTGAAGACCAGGGGGGGGGGGGGGGGGGGGGGGAGAAGAAGAAGAAGAAGAAAAAGAGGAAAATGCGGGAACACAAGGGCATCCAGAAGTCATGACCTGGGTGCGGCCCGGCCCCCTTTGAGTGTAAGGAGTTCAGGGCCGAAACACTTGACTGAGGGAGGCTTCTTCTCTGAAGACCTTGTACTATCCAGCTCTCCCTAGAGTTTCTTATCACTAATATATATATATATATATATATATGTGTGTGTGTGTGTGTGTGTGTGTGTGTGTGTGTGTGTGTGTGTGTGTGTGTGTGTGTGTATCAACAACAACAAAAATCGGCTTACTTTGGGGAAACATTCAGATGGCTAAGAAGGAAAAAAAAGATGACAGATTTTATTTCATTTCATTTTATTCTGTTTTATTTCATTTTAGTGAACGAAAGACGACAGTATAAAGAAAAAAAAAAAAGGAAAAAAAAAAAGACGTGGGAAAAGAGAAAATTACTGACACAGATTTTCCAACAGGCGGAAATATTATTTTGCAAGCGTAATACCTTTGTAGCCAAGTGCTCAGCTGGCTACTAACCGTAGTTAGCAACTCACAGCACATGCCGTGAAGTGGACGACAGTTTCACTGCAGTGACGGTGTTCCAACCATTGACACGAGGAAGGTAACACCAAGTTATCTGTCTTTTCTGTTATATTAAACCGTCACCACACACAATCACCCCAGCACTCCACCCTCACCTTCCTCCCTTCTCCTCCCCATTCCCAAGGGAGGTTTGGGGGGGGGGGGGGGTTGTCGAGGGGGAGGGGGGGGGGAAGTTCATTCTCGTCAGGCACCGTTCCTCTGGAACCAAACGTCAATGAAGCCATCATAAAAGCATAGGGCACTTTTTATGCTTAATTTCAGTTTCTTTTTTTTTTTTCTTCTCATTTTTCAAATTCTTGTCATGGAAAAACACTTACAACACACACACACACACGCACACACACACACACACACACACGACACACACACACACACACACACTCTCTCTCTCTCTCTTTCTCTCTCTCTCTCACGCACGCACGTACGCACACACACACACACACACACACACACACACACACACACACACACACACACTGTCACTCAAAAAGAGGGAAAGGGAGAGGGGGGGAAAAAAAAGAATAATAACGACACAAAATTCCGTTCCGAGGACAATAAATAAATGCAGCAATGCAGTGTTATTGAATGGCTTTGTTCTCTGTTGATTTTATGTTCAGCACTCAAACAGATTACGTGTTTATTATATTGAGTCGAATCTGAAAGAGAGAGAGAGGGGGGGGGGGGGGGGGGGGCGAGTACGGTGGGGGAGTGGGGTGGGGTGGGGGTGCGGGCGAGGAGTGGGACAGAGAGAAAGGAAGAGGATACAGATGCGCGTGCGCACGCGCACACACACACATATACGCACTTGCACACGCGCACATACGCACACACACCAGTCAAGACAAGGGCAGTTAGAAAGAACACAATTATTAGGGGGAGAGAGACATACTGGCTGGCTGACTGACTGACTGGCTAACTGGCTGACTGGCTAACTTGACTGGCTGGCACGCTGACAAACTGACGCCCAGACGGACAGAGACAGACAGACAGACAGACAGACACACTGGCAAAAAGCTAATCAGGCTCCCAACCGAAACAAAACTCCACATGAATATCGGTTAACATGCACTGTGTTGCCCCCCCCCCCCCCCCCCCCTAGCCCCCCTGCCCACCCCCGTCACACACACCCCACACACACACACACCAACCCCCCAACCCCCCTCAACCCCCCACCCCCCCCCCCCCCCCACACACACACACCCTCCCCCACCAACCTCCCCCTCAAAACCCCCACATATCATAATAAATAACCCTGGCACGAAGAATACAAGCGAAGAAACCCGTGCGATCCAGTGCCATGCTTGTTCAGGATTTTAGAGCTGGCAGCT
>NC_134899.1:51725083-51732583 GCF_041734735.1 Babylonia areolata | reverse complement strand
TTGTGTCTGTCTGCCTCAGTCCCCTTACTTTCTGTGGGCGGTGTCTGAAAATATTGATTTTACAATAACGCAGGCTCGATGTCCGTACAAGTTCCTCTCTCGATCTTTGCTTTTTTCTGTCTCTCTTTGACGGTCTCTCTGTCCCTGTTTCTATCTATCTATCTATCTATCTATCTATCTATCACAGGTACGTTCTTATGTGCATTGGACGTTGCAGCCGATATTCTGCGTCAAACAGAACAGTCAAGTTCTTTGAATGCCGGAAAGAAAAGTGTCACGTTTGACTACACCTTCCCCACTACAATAGACTCATCTCTCTCTCCCTCTCCCTCTCTCCCTGTGTGTGTGTGTGTGTGTGTGTGTTGATATCCACCTTTCCCTTCCTTTCGTCGGTTCCTTCAGACAGATACTCGTCAGTTATGGATGGGGCGTGGCGTTGAGCTAAGAAGGCGCTTTGTGTCCAGACATGTAGTGCACGCTCGTTGCCAGACGCAGATTCGATCTTTACCCTAGGGGCTGAATCGCCTCCTAAAGCCCAGCGTGCACAACGGGTGATCAACCAGGTTTACGAGGCCAGCAGTCGGCGACCCCCTCGGCCATTTTATTGTCTTTGTGCACTGGGCAGACATAGCATAAGTCATCCGCTGCCCCCTGGCGTTCTTCACTAGAGTTACACCCCGTGTTTGTTTTGTCAGTTTACCATTGTTTATAGGCTCGTAACTGGAGCGAGATGGAAGGTGCAGGTTTTGGAGAGAGACAGAGAGAGAGAGAGATGACTTGCAGAAACAGGGCAATGTCGAGGTTCTTGAAGCAAGCCTACCATCAGAGCTGGAAGGCAGAGAGGTCAAGATCAGGAATTCCATGCATGCAGGGAAAGAGTTTCGGGCAGAGTGGAATGGCATATGTGGGTGATGAACAGGAACTATCGGGGCTTTACGTTCCATTTCGTTCCATTTCGGTGGAAAGCTTTTAGGAAATTGGCAGCGCTTTGGTATTGGGCGGACTCTGCCAATGAAACGTCTGCAGTTGTTGCCGTTCGTTTTTTTTTTGTTTTTTTTTTTTGTTTTTTTTTTTTTTTACTGAACACAGAGGGAAGTATAGGTGTTAGTGTTTATAGGACACAAAGCAGTGTGATATGCAGAAGAAAAAAAAGATATGTAACAAGCTGAAACTCTTCTTTTGTTGGCAAAAGTTTTCAGTTTTATCATCAATGTTTTGATAGTGATAGACAGGCATGTCACTTTTCACAAACAGAGAGTTAGAGACAAAATCCTATAAACAGACAGTAATGAATAGGAGGTAGAGCAGAATATTAAGGAGAAAAAAAGTTGCCCACGTTGTAATGTTCCCAACATCCATTAAATGTAAGAGAATACAACATTTCAAACTCTTTCTCTGTCTCTCTCTCTGATCACCGATTATCCACATCCCTCTTCCCCCATCCATCTTCCCCTTCCCCGATGTGTATGTATGCCTATGGCCGAAACACGTTAAACCATCTGAATCTGAATCTGAATATCTCTGGTGACCTCCACACAATGGCCATGTGTTTAACTTTTTGATGGACCTTGGAAAGTAGGTAAAATATTCACAAACAAGTACAGCAGATGAGATGATATCAATCATGTATAAGCCAAGAAACGTGTAATAATGGTGAAAGGTGACATGGTTTTTGTTTGAAAAAAAAAAAAAATCACCAGAACGGATAGATATTGTCGTAATACGTTATCTTGATAGAGGACTCATTCTGATGAAGTGTTTGGCGAAATTTTATGAAATGGAGGACATCTCTGGGGAGTGGACCTTTTTATTTGGTGTGTCTATGATCGGATTGGAGGGACATGATGCCCTTACTCTTGCCTCACGTGTCTGTCAGTCTTCGTCAGGGAAAAGCTCTAGAAAATCTGTCGCTACATTTCTGTCGTATTGCATTATTCTCTGTGCTGGGCTATGCCTCCCCCCTCTCACCCCCCCTGCCCCCTGCCCCCGCCCCCGCCCCCCACATCCCACGCCCTTTGTTGTTTTTTGTTTGTTTTCTTTGTTCTTGATTTTATATCTGTGATGTTGTCACCGTTTTTATTTTATTTTCTTTTTTCTTTTCTTTTTTTCTCGCGTTGTTTGTCTTGTTTCGGAATCTCAATTTCCCTATCAGTGATGTACTCTCTCCATACGAACGGCGAAACAGACGACGTTAACAGCGTTTCACCCCAGTTACCATCATCAAAATATTGCAAGCGGAAGACTCTTATACTGAAGAGGTGAATGTTGACAAAAAAAACCCACAATTCTGACGACGGAAGCTAAATGTTGGGTCATTCAGACACCCACTGGACATCCGAGGGGTCTGTGTAGAGGAGAAGAGAGGACTGGCCGTACTGAGTGAGTTAACGTGAGCTGTCGAGGCCTGACATGTGGACTGTGTTCATGGGGAGATCAGTCGTCCGCCTGTTTCGCAGTAAATATTGTGTAATGTGGAGGGGTCAGCCTTTGCACTTTGAAGTCTCACTGAAACCGGAAAGCATCGTAAGTCCTTTCCTTCATTTGACCTGTCTATCCTTCTATCACCAGGCTTTGTGTTTGTTGATTCAGTCAGAGGGGCCTGGTGCTCTGCTGCTCTGTCTCTTTCTCCCCTTCACTGTCTGTCTCTATGTCTGTCTCTTCCTACATGCTAGTTAAAATCAATTTCATTCGAGCAGAGCTCACATTGTGGAGCTTAGAAAGTAATAATGCAGTTGCTTGTGTAACAGATCAGTTTGTGTTCTTGTCAGCACGTTGTGTTTGTGAGCCACACGTGTTTGTTTTTTTCCATATTTCGTGAGCCTCACCCTATTTTTGTGTTTTTGTGAGCCACTGCAAATGAAGTGTCAGTAGGTTATGCTGTGCAATGATTGGCCAACACCCACGAGGCAGTAAAACTGGACTGGTTGCTTGGGGCAGTCGGAAAGAAGCGACACAAAAGGTTGAACAGCTGCGCCAAGGAGCTGAAGACAACTTAAGAAGAAGTAAACTTTAGAAGAAACAACACGAGAAGAAAGCTTAGCAAGGAAAACTTAGCAAGGAAAACTTAGCAAGAATACGACTGAGCGAGAAGACAATGACATGGAGACGACAGCAGAAGTCGACTGCGACACTTCACAAGAAGACAGCGCCTCCAGCTCAGCGCTAAACGACGTCGGAGACGACAGAAGACAGCACCCCAGAGGTTGGTACCTCAGTCAAGAAACAGGTCGCGACAAGGACTGCCCGAAATAAATTAGGTTTTCGTTTGTGTGGCTCACTGTGTGTTTTGTGTTCATTGAAGTGTTCTTAGACCACGCTGGGATTTTGTGAGAGAAGTGAATTGAAATTATGTGAAAATGTAAAATTCTTGGTTTGGTCTTTGTGTGTGTGGAATGAGAGGTGAGTAAGTGTTATTCGAGAGGGTTCTTCTAATTTCTTGGGCGTTTGTTTGTTTGTTCCGTGTTACTTCCAGCGTTACGGGATGTATGTTACAAAGCCCCCCATCCATACTTATCTCTTTTCCTTCTGTCCCTCTTTTTATCCTGCCCGCATGTGCGTGTGGACCTTAACATAATCATATTTAATCAGACCAAATTTTGAGTGAAGCATTCATAATATTTGGACAACACAACTATGCTACATATCACCCACGTACTTTGTCCTCTATGCCCACCGCACCCCACTCCCCCACCCCCCTTTCCTGTTAGCGTTCTCCTTCTACTTGTATCGTGTTCCGTCAATCAGATAGCCATCGGTTCTGGCTGGGCCACCACGCTGAGCTAAAAACGCGTTCAATGTCCAGATATATTGTGCACGCATGTTGCCAGAACCAGATATGATCTTTACCCCGGGGGCTGAAAAGCCCTCGTAAAGACCAGCGTGCAGCACGGGTGATCAGACAGGTTGACGAGGCCAGCAGCCAGCAACTCGTCGTCCATTATATTGTCTTTGTGTGCAATGGGCAGACAGGGGGGATAATTAGTTGTCCCCATCATTCATTAGTGGAGTTACAGCCCATGTTGTATGTCAGTTAAGTATTATCTATGAACTCGTAACTTGAGCCAAACTGAAAGAGCAGATTTTGGAAGAGAGACAGACAGACAGACATAATGACAAATGACCAAAAATTAATTTATTCACAATAACTCGTATCAAGGGAAATGAGCCAATGCCTAGAAATAATGAACAGAAAAACACTGTAAAATGTTGTTGTTTTCCCTAAATATACACATAACACACACCCACTAAAGCACGAGTGTGTGTGTGTGTGTGTGTGTGTGTGTGTGTACACTAACCCAAGAGAGAGAGAGAGAGAGAGAGAGGGTCAAGCCGAGTCAAACAAGTTCGCCATCACAGCTGATAGAAGGGCACAGAGATGTGGGTGATGAACAGGAACTATCTCCAGGGAAAACATTCAGGAAATTGGTAGACCTTCGAAACAGGACGCATACCCGTTTGAATTTATTTTGAAACGTAAAAACAGAGATGCAGAAAATAAAGTAACACGTTTGAAGCTTCTTGTGCAAGTTTGACCATCCATCGACGGGCACAATAGCCGAATGGTTAAAGCGTTGGACTTTCAATCTGAGGGTACCGGGTTCGAATCTCGATGACGGCGCCTGGTGGGTGAAGGGTGGAGATTTTTCCGATCTCCCAGGTCAACATATGTGCAGACCTGCTAGTGCCTGAAGCCCCTTCGTGTGTACACGCAAGCAAAAGATCAAATACGCACGTTAAAGATCCTGTAATCCATGTCAGCGTTCGGTGGGTTATGGAAACAAGTACATACCCAGCATGCACACCCCCGAAAGCGGAGTATGGCTGCCTACATGGTGGGGTAAAAACGGTCATAGACGTAAAAGCCCACTCGAGTATATACGGGAGTTGCAGCCCACGAACGCAGAAGAAGAAGAAGAAGACCATCCATGTTTTCTGGATGACAGTGAGCGTCCACGGGCAGATACACCACTTCTACAGGCAGAGAGAGGGGAGTGAGGGAGTAGGGTAATGCACGGTTACTCAGTATCAGTATCAGTATCAGTAGCTCAAGGAAGCGTCACTGCGTTCGGTCAAATCCATATACGCTACACCACATCTGCCAAGCAGATGCCTGACCAGCAGCATAACCCAACGCGCTTAGTCAGGCCTTGAGAAAAAAAAAAACAATAAAATAAAATAAATAAAGTAAAAATAACAAAAATAAATAAAAAAGTAAATAGATGAATAAATAAAAAAAATTAATAATAAGTTGAATAAAATACATAAATAAATTATTTTTTTAAATATTTAGAAAAATAAATAAATAAAAATTTATAAAAAGTTTACTCACTTTGAAAAGTTCAAACCACCTGCAGAAGATGTGTACATTCGCCAGGTGGAAAAGTCGTCTGCTATAGCTCAGCTTTCAGCCTGTGCTGTTAGTAGCCACGGATTGTAGCCAGTCGTAATGAGCACTTGGCTACATACTGAAAGGTTTTCTTTAGCTAATGTCGTCACATTTTTTAAGCATGTATCGCAGTCACGTACAGAAAAAAAAAAAAGATGACGATGTTTTCAACCTCTCGCAATATCTTCCGCTCCAGAGTAACGCGTTTTATTTCTTCCTGTCCAGATTGAGAGCACCCACATCACATCACTTATTCACTATCTCTGTTCCATGCTATGTAAAGTGAAAGTATTGGCAGACAGAATGGTAAATATCGACATCTAGCCCAGGGATGAAACCAGGTCTAACTGACTTCAGGGGTGTTTAATATGTTGAGTTTAAGGTGTCAAAGAGTGAAAACTTATCCATACGTGTGACACTGAATGTGCTTTGGGATAAAAACGAAACAAAATTGACACAGATGCCTGACGCATCTCATCTCATCTCATCTATCCCTTGACCCGTGGGTGGGTCGTTGGGGCACCATGGATGACTGCCTGGTCAGCTCGCGCCACCTGCCTCCTGCACGCTGGTTCGAATCACGGCTCAGCCGCCGATATTTTCTCCCCCTCCTCTAGACCTGACGCATACATGGACCTAAAGCTCTAGTTAGGGCTTGAGAGCCTGCCAAATGATGCGGGAATGAAAAAGATGATGGAAAAAACTTTTGTATATACTCAGTATGGGTGGGCTGCTACGACGAGCGAAAAAAAAAAAAACCAAAAAAAAACCGCGTTCATGTCCAGATGCACTGCGCATGTTTGTTGCCGGATCTAGATTCGATATCTACCCGGGGCTGAAAAGCCGCCTGACGCCCAGCTTGCGCCGCGGGGGATCGAACATGTTGACAGGATCGACAGCCAGCGACCTGTCGGCCATTTTGTATTGTTTCTGTGCAGTGGGCAGACAGGCGGAAAGCATCGACTGCCTGCACCGTTCATCAGGAGAGTAACAGTCCGTGTTTGTTTTGTCAGCTAACCATTATTTATGAACTTGTAACCAGAGCGAGACCACAAGCCCAGGTATTAGAGAGAGAGAGAGAGAGAGAGAGAGAGAGAAGGTAGACTGACAGAGATGTTGTGTGGGTGAGGGTGAGCTTCAGTTGCGGGGTTAGGGATGAAACTTTAGTCAAGCGATCCCAGAGAGTGCAGAGATCAAGATCAGGAACTTGCATGCTCGCTGGGGAAGAGTGGCATAGGTGGTTGATGAACGCAAACTATCTGGGCTCAACGTCCCATTTCAGTAAAAGCTTTCAGGAAATTGGAGGACCTTTGACATTAGACAGACATGTCTGCATATGGTTTGAAGCTGAAGAAAGAAAACCAAAGTGGGGTGGTGGGACACAGGGGGTATTATGGACAAAAAGCAAGGTGAGATGCTGATCAACTGATAAGGTAACAATTTAGAAAGCTCTCGATGCTTCGTTGATGACAATGCACATGCAGTGACTAGACATATACCCCCACCTTTTTTTTCCTTTTTTTCTTTCTTTCTTTTTTCCTTTTATTTCCTTTCTTTTTTTTTCCTTTTTTCCCATGTGACCAAGCGTGCTATGCTTGCTCCAACACTATTCACCCACAAGCCAGAGCAGACGACGTTTTCCCTCCTAACCCGCGCACAGAAATGTGACGTCACTCTGCTTACATCATTTTGTCCTGGCCAGACCACCTGCTGACTGCTCGACCAGTGTCGCGTCGCGATACGTCATTGGCTGAGAGCAAACTTGTGTTTCTGGTCCACCGTAATTAATTAATAACTCTTTTGTCGGATCAGTAAACTACTAGTATTATATACTGGCATAATCCTCTTAATTCCATCTTTAAATCTATTCCATTTATGTTTGCCTACGTGAAACTGATTTAACGCAGTTTGTAATTTTCAGCGACGAGCTCGTTAAAACTGACCCTGTTCAGGTGACTTAAATTAAGATTATAAATTCATCTTAAATAATCAACACTTCATTTTACACTCATTATAAAGTAGGCGTTGAGCTCTTTCTTTTGCAACTTATCCGATGCAAATCGGTTCAGGAATCATTTAGAAATCTGTTTCTGAACACCTTGTAACAAGCACAG
>NC_134899.1:51705083-51712583 GCF_041734735.1 Babylonia areolata | reverse complement strand
CTCTCTCTGTCTCTCTGTGTCTCTGTCTCTGTCTCTCTCTCTCTCTCTTTATGTATGTCTTTTGATCAATAATATTCAAAAAGAAAGGATCTCTTTAGAATGTTAACACCAGAAGATCATCAGGTAGTAATCTCGTTAGCAAAATTTGTATCAGAAGCTATGAAGATAAGGCAAAAAGCACAACAAGCGTGACGTCGTCAGACAGGTTTACCAATTTTCTTCTGTAGACAGAGATGGAATATGATGCATGGTGCATTGAAAGATGAATGAACGGAGTTATTATGTAGCCTGTTGGTTACTGTCATTTTTTTCTTCAAGAAGGAACTTTGTTTCGTTTCATTATTTGCTTTCACCATTTCATTCGTTTGTTACAATGGTTTGTTATAAATCGAAAGTATGATGATGCATTCATCCATGTCATAAGGACCTCAACGGCCAATGACGTTACTGTGTCAAAGCGTCAAAAAGTCTCTCTCTCTCTCTCTCTCTCTCTCTCTCTCTCTCTCTCTCTCTCTCTCTGTCTCTCTACCAGTTTCTTGCACAAAAGCAAAATAAAAGCAACCAACAGCAACAACGAAAAAAAAAAAAAAAAAAAATCACACACACACACACACGAAAACACACACACACACACACACCACACACACACACACACACACACACACACAAAACAACAACTCACATCAGCTAGCACGGTTCTGTCAAACACCCGTACTTTTTAAATTTTGTTTTTCGTTTTCTGTTTTTTTGAAACAAGTGGAGGAAGTCTTCAGGGATTAGCAGAGGGATGGACAAATCGAGTCATTGTGAGACACGCGCATGAGTTTGTGAGTCTCTTGGGGGGGTGGTGGGGGTGGGGGGGGGTGGTGGTTAAAGGTTTTCTATTTTTGTTTGATATTTTTTGTTCGACCTTTGAAGAAAGAAGAGGAAGTCCGAACGATAGAGAGAGGGACGAAATGAATACGCGAAGAAGAAGGAGGAGGAGGAGAAGGAGGAGAAGGAGGAGGAGGAGGAGGGGGGTCGGGAAAGGAAGGAAGAGGGAGCAAGACGTAGAAGAAGACTGAAGAAATAAAGAAAATAAGAATAAGGGAGTGAACGAAAAAAAAAAAAAAAAAATGAAGACAGGTAAGGAGAATCTGTCAAAGGATGATATATAAGATAGCCTGCTTGGGAATAGGATGGAAAAAAAGGAAAGAAGGAAAGAAAAAGAAAAAAAATGAGAAAGAGAGAAGGAAGGAAGGAATTAAGTCAAAGAATGGGGAAGAAAAAAGAGAAGAAAAACAACAACAAAAAAACAGAGAACGCAAAGAAAGAAAAACAAAGAAACACGAATAAGTAGGATAGGGGGGGGGGGGGGAGAGAGATATGAAGAAGAGAGAATATGAAGAAGAAGAAGAAAAAAAGAAAAAGAAGAAAAAATCCCAAGAGAACTCATATCTCACAACTTTATTGCTCAGGGATTGAGGTTTCAGGAATTGGTGAATTCTTTCAAATTTGTCCGCGCGCGCGCGCGCATGTGTGTGTGTGTGTGTGTGTGTGTGTGTGTGTGTGCGCGCGCGCGCGCGCGTGTGCGTGTGTGCGAGTGTGTGTGTGCGTGTGTGTGTTTGTGTGTGTGTGTGTGTGTGTGTGTGCGTGTATGTGCGTGTGTGTGTGTGTGTGTGTGTTTGTGTGTGTGTGTGTGTGTGTGTGTGTGTGTGTGTGTGTGTGTGTGTGTGAACGTCAGAGAGAGAGAAACAGAGAGAGATGGGGCGGGGGGGGGGTGTCTGCTTCATTATCCTTGCTGTGTGAGTGCTTGCGTGTGTGCGTGCGCGCGCGCGCGCGTGTGTGTGTGTGTGTGTGTGTGTGTGTGTGTGTGTGTGTGAACGTCAGAAAGAGAGAGAGAGAGAGAGAGAGGGAGAGAGAGAGAAACAGAGGGAGAGAGAGAGAGGGGAGGTGTCTGCTTCATCATCCTCGCTGTTTTCAGTGACATTGCTCCCCCGCCACACACCGCTCATCTCGCGTCCACTGCACACAGTCACACACACCCCGGTTCGTCCTGCAGCGGTCCCAGGAACTAACGTCTTCGGTCACCACAAGGCCACACACTGGAGAAGATCCCGCACTGCGCCCGAGTCGCTTGGGTGATGTTCAGTCATGCTGGTTTCTGATGCAGACATGGTGCACAGGAGACCGCAAACAAGCTCTCCACTCCACTCACGGCAGCAACGATCGTTTTGGGTGTGGATCCTCCGGATGTAGCGTCACCAGTGCGGTGAAGACCGCCATCACATCCCTCAAACAGCACCCTCCCCCTTCCCCCATCCCCTCCATACTTCCCCCCACACACACCTTTTCGCTCATGTGTCTATCAACACTGGTGAATTTGAGAGGAATTCATGACGAGCTTTAGGGAAGGAGGGGAAAGAGAAACTGAAGTCAACCTGAGAGCAAAATGTGAAAGGGCATAACATTTTGGGATCATTTTATACATTTATTTATTTATTTAGTCGATGAGGAATGGTCATGGGAAATAAAATTTTACGACGCTGCTATGTAGGTCCATAAAAAAATGGTTTGCGACGTCGTGATGAAAACTCTTCCTTTGACAATGAACTTGGACGTCAGCTGGGCCCGAGAGATACAGGCACCTGCAGTGTTGGCCAGGAAAATGTGTACATCACTCCCATCACATTGTACGTGAGGTGGCTGTCCCTCAACCATGTGGTCGCGCTGCATTCTCTTTTTTGAGCCTGTAGCACATTCAGTCTTGGGGAAGAGCCGACCATGTGCCGGAAACTTGTTTTTTTGTTTTTGTTTTTTTTTTTGTTTTTTTGTGTAGCCGTGTACCGAGTGGTTACTGAAGGGTACGGCACAAAAGACTTAACTAAATGATTGATTGAATGAAAGGATAGACAAGATCCCACGCACAGGCCAGGAACATATAGAGGCCAGTCACAAATGGGGTTTTCTATTGTTTTATTTACAACATTAGATGAGAAGAAAACCTAAGAGAAGAGAATAGAAGAGAAGAGAAGATAAAAAGAGAAGACAGTGCAGCGATACGTAGCGAGGTGTCAGCTGTTGTGGGGACACACACGACACACTGCCCGCGACACAGCAAGAGAGAGAGAGCAGGCTCTGGTCAGATGACTGACCAGGTATGAAAATGACCACTCATCATTCACTGTGCCAATTTATGCAAGTTTAGCGGACCGCAAAGTGCGTCACGTGTGCTTGCAAGCAGATCGTCACTAATCACGGAGAATCCGATGACAATTGTGTTTGTTTAAAGGTGTTCAGTGATAGATTTCTAAATGATTCCTGAACCGATTTACGTCGGATAAGTTGCAAAAGAAAGAGCTCAACGCCTACTTTATAATGAGTGTAAAATGAAGTGTTGATTATTTAAGATGAATTTATAATCTTAATTTAAGTCACCTGAATAGGGTCAGTTTTAACGAGCTCGTCGCTGAAAATTACAAACTGCGTTAAATCGGTTTCACGTAGGCGAACATAAATGGAATAGATTTAAAGATGGAATTAAGACGATTCTGCCAGTATATAATACTAGTAGTTTACTGATCTGACAAAAGAGCTATTAATTAAATACTGTGGAACAGAAACACAAGTTTGCTCTCAGCCAATGACGTATCGCGACGCGACACTGGTCGAGCAGTCAGCAGGTGGTCTGGCCAGGACAAAATGATGTAAGCGGAGTGACGTCACACATTCTGTGCAGGGGTTTGGAGGGAAAACGTCGTCTGCTCTGGCTTGTGCGTGAATAGTGTTAGAGCAAGCATAGCGCGCTTGGTCACATTTGTATGTCATTTTACCTCTTTTTTTTTGGTATTTTTTCCTACGTGCAGTTTTATTTGTTTTTCATATCGAAGTGGATTTTTCTACAGAATTTTGCCAGGAACAACCCTTTTGTTGCCGTGGGTTCTTTTACGTAACCCACCGAACGCTGACATGGATTACAGGCTCTTTAACGTGCGTATTTGATCTTCTGTTTGCGTATACACACGAAGGGGGATTTAGGCACAAGCAGGTCCGCACATATTATGTAGACTTGGGAGATCGGAAAAATCTCCACCCTTTACTCACCAGGCGCCGTTGCCGAGATTCGAACCCGGAACCCTCGGAGTGAAAGTCTAACGCTTTTACCACTCGGCTATTGCGCCCATAAAAGAAATGAAAACAGCATTTTACGGTTATCCCCCCCAGACACGCACACACACACACACACCCCACCCCACCCCCGAAATTTCAACCAGGCATTCATGACATCTGGAAGGAGCAAAACGTTTGGAAGATTTCTCTTGTTTTTTTCTTGAATGAAACCTTACCGGCCACTTTGCTGCAGAAGCTGCTGACAGAATAGATTGGCGTTGTTCGGCAGCCGCATGGATGGATAGATGGATGGATAGATGGATGGATGGATGACTGATCCCACTCTGAGATCAAGCTCCTCCCCAATGAAGATGCTTCACTTTCGCCGTGGGATGGGGTCAGGAAAGAAGGTTTACTCCCTTCCACCAGTCCTGGGACCCGTTCCTGGCACCTCTTACCTTTGTCTTCTTAAAGAATAGTGTTTGAAGCCCAGAGGGGAAATTACCCGAAGATATTTGTATTTGTATTTGTATTTCTTTTTATCGCAACAGATTTCTCTGTGTGAAATTCGGGCTGCTCTCCCCTGGGAGAGCGCGTCGCTACACTACAGCGCCACCCATATTTTTTTTGTATTTTTTCCTGCGTGCAGTTTTATTTGTTTTTCCTATCGAAGTGGATTTTTCTTACAGAATTTTGCCAGGAACAACCCTTTTGTTGCCGTGGGTTCTTTTACGTGTGCTAAGTGCATGCTGCACACAGGACCTCGGTTTATCGTCTCATCCGAATGACTAGCGTCCAGACCACCACTCCAGGTCTAGTGGAGGGGGAGAAAATATCGGCGGCTGAGCCGTGATTCGAACCAGCGCGCTCAGATTCTCTCGCTTCCTAGGCGGACGCGTTACCTCTAGGCCATCACTCCACTTGAAATAACTGGAATTGGAAACTCATATCCTTCCCCCAAGCAGTGTCCTCAGGATGTTGAATTCAGAACAAGCACAACTGAACACCACTGACTAAAATGTGAATCTGGAGCAGTGAAGGATCTAATTTAGTCAGGTGTGTGTCATTGTCGTGTTATGACCTAACGTAGAGAGTACCTTATTTGACTGCGTTTGATGAATCCTGGTGTGTGGCTGTGTATGGCGGACTTGGGATACGTAGACTGAGAAGGAGCAATGAATGAGCAGATAAGTGAGTGAGTGAGTGAGTGAGTGGGTGAATGAACGAACGAACGAACGAACGAACGAACGAATCAATGAATGAATTAGGGAGGAAGGTGGCAGAATGGTTAAGACGCTCAGCTGCCAATACAGAGAGTCCGTGAGGGTGTGGGTTCGAATCCCGCTCTCGCCCTTTCTCCTAAGTTTGACTGGAAAATCAAACTGAGCGTCTAGTCTTTCGGATGAGACGACAAACCGAGGTCCCGTGTGCAGCACGCACTTGGCGCACTGAAAAAGAACCCATGGCAACGAGAGTGTTGTCCTCTGGCGAAATTACGTAAAATGAAATCCACGTTCATAGGTACACAAATATGTAAGCATGCACTCAAGGCCTGACTAAGCGCGTTGGGTTATGCTGCTGGTCAGGCATCTGCTCAACAGATGTGGTGTAGCGTGTATGGATTTGTCCGAACGCAGTGACGCCTCCTTGAGAAAGTGAAACTGAAACTAATTGATTTAATTTGATTATGTGTGTCCAGTCTGCTCCACAATCGTGCACTGACTCCTGTGTCTCACGATGGAAAAAAAGATCACACTGGACACGATGGCTAGTACAAGTGTCATTTCAGTGTGTACGAACAAGGGACTGCATCAGATGAAATTTAGATCACCCGTGCGTGCTGTTTATGAATGGAATTTGGAAAGGGAAACAATGCAATCTGTTAAAAAAAATAATAATAAAGAAGAAAAAACGACAACGTAAAAAGCCAAGGTTCCAACAAATCCGAGAAAAAAGTTTCTCTCGTGTATATATAAATCTTACGTAATGCGAGATTTTATTACACACACACACACACACACACACACACACACACACACACACACACACTTGTCTGTAAGTGTGAGACAGACAGACAGAGAGAGAGAGAGAGAGAGAGAGAGGCTGAGATATGGGCAGACGAACTCTTGCCTGGATGAATAAAGTAGACTTCCATTGATCGCAAGGGAAGGAATAACTCTATCAAACCAATTGCCTTCTTGTGTGCTTTCGGCTTCACTGCCCCTTTTTTTCTTCTTCGTCGTCGTCTTCTGTCTTTCTCTCTTTCTTCCTTTCTTTCTCTCTTTCTTTCTTTCTTCTCATCGTCATCGTAATTGTCATCATCATCATCCTTTGATCTTGTTGTTGTTGTTGTTGTTGTTGTTGTTGTTGTTGTTGTTGTTGTTGTTGTTCTTCTTCTTCTTCTTCTTCTTCTTCTTCTTCTTCTTCTTCTTCTTCTTCTCCTCCTCCTCCTCCTCCTCCTCCTCCTCCTCCTCCTTCTTCTTCTTCTCCCTCCTCCTCCTCCTTCTTCTTCTTCTTCCTCCTCCTTCTTCTTCTTCTCCCTCCCTCCTCCTCCTTCTCCTCCTCCTCCTTCTTCTTCGTCTTCTTCTTCTTCTTCTTCTTCTTCTTCTTCTTCTTCTTCTTTCTTCTTCTTCTTCTTCTTCTTCATCTGCATGAGAAAAAGACAGGGAAGAAAGCATGCAAAAAAAAAAAAAGAAAGAAAGAGGAAGAATAGATTGTCCGAAAGAAAGAGAGAGAGAGACAGAGAGAGACAGAGAGAGACAGAGAGAGACAGAGAGAGAGAGGAAGTGGAGATAGATACAGTGACGAAAGAGACAGACAGAAAGAAAAAGACATAGAGAGAGCGACAGAGAGGGAAGAACGGAAGAAATGACGGAGGAACAGACGGACAGACAGACAGACGGACGGAAGGACTGACGGAGGGACAGACACACAAACAACAAGACTGGACGAAAAGAGCAGTCTCCAGGGAGTGTCTTGTTGCACTGATCGTCAGGGCAAGGGCTAACAGTAGGAGCAGCTAGAACGGCCATCTTATGTGTGTGTGTGTGTGTGTGTGTGTGTGTGTGTGTGTGTGTGTGTGTGTGTGCGCGTGCGCGCGTCTTTGTGCGTGTGTGTGTTGGGGATTTTATTTGTTGCAAGTGTGTGTGCGCGTTTGTATGTGTGCATAGAAGGTGTATAGATAAATGTGGTGTGTGGCCCTCTCCCACACCACACACACAAGCCACCCCCCCCCCCCCCCACCCACCCACCCCCAGTCCCATACACACATACTTACATACACACACAAATCTGAACAAACCCACACTTACAGTTGGAAGGTCAGAAAAAAATAACGCCCATTTTCTATGTTAACAGTGTGTGTGTGTGTGTGTGTGTGTGTGTGTGTGTGTGTGTGTGTGTGAGAGAGAG
>NC_134899.1:51690083-51700083 GCF_041734735.1 Babylonia areolata | reverse complement strand
ATAAAATAATATATCCTAAGTCAGAGAGAGAACTGAAGAAATCGAGATTGATAGATAGATACGTAGGTAGGTAGGTAGGTAGGTAGGTAGGTAGGTATATACATACATACATACATACATACATAGATTGATTGATTGATGGAGATGAATAGACAAAGAAAGAGAGAGAGAAAAAAGAGACAGAGTGAGAGAAAGAAAGAGAAAACAGAGAAATTGAGAGACAGACAGACAGACAGACAGAGATACAGACAGACAGAGACAGAGAGACAGATGGACGGACGGACGGACGGAGAAAACGAAACAAGAGAAAGAAAGAATAACTCGAACATGGATGTTTTTATGGGGGCTGAAAGGAAACGTTAAAAGCTTCTATTTAATATGACCTAAAAATATATATATTAAAAAACACACACACACACACACACACACACACACACACACACACACACACACACACACACACACACACACACACACAACCTCCCCTCCCCCCAAAAAAATCATCAAAATTAGAACCAAATGGAGAGCAAGAAGACGAAGAAGGAGGAAGATGAGCAAGGAAAAAGAAGGATGTTGAGGGCCAGGGTCAGAGATTCATGGCTAAGGCAAAACAAGACACAGACAGAAAAAAAAAAAAAAAAAAGGAACCGAAACACACACACACACACACACACACACACACACACACACACACACACACACACACACACACACACACACACACACACACACACAGAGAGAGAGAGAGAGAGAGAGAGAGGGAGAGAGACAGACAGACAGACAGACAGACAGAGACAGCGAGAGAGAGAGGGAGAGACAGAGAGAGAGCGGTGACAACATTTAGACATACAGAGAGAGACTGAGAGAGAAAGAGAAGAAGGGCAAGAGACAGGAAAAGACAGAGAGAGAGACAGAGAGAGATGGCAACAGAGAGACATATAGACAGATGAACATAGAGAGAGAGGGAGAGACATATAGACAGATGAACATAGAGAGAGAGAGAGAGGGAGAGAGATATAGACAGGTGAACATAGAGAGAGAGGGAGAGACATATAGACAGATGAACATAGAGAGAGAGGGAGAGACATATAGACAGATGAACATAGAGAGAGAGAGGGAGAGACATATAGACAGATGAACATAGAGAGAGAGAGGGAGAGAGATATAGACAGGTGAACATAGAGAGAGAGAGGGAGAGACATATAGACAGATGAACATAGAGAGAGAGAGGGAGAGAGATATAGACAGGTGAACATAGAGAGAGAGAGGGAGAGACATATAGACAGATGAACATAGAGAGAGAGGGAGAGACATATAGACAGATGAACATAGAGAGAGAGGGAGAGACATATAGACAGATGAACATAGAGAGAGAGGGAGAGACATATAGACAGATGAACATAGAGAGAGAGGGAGAGACATATAGACAGATGAACATAGAGAGAGAGGGAGAGACATGTAGACAGATGAACATAGAGAGAGAGGGAGAGACATGTAGACAGATGAACATAGAGAGAGAGGGAGAGACATGTAGACAGATGAACATAGAGAGAGAGGGAGAGACATGTAGACAGATGAACATAGAGAGAGAGGGAGAGACATATAGACAGATGAACATAGAGAGAGAGGGAGAGACATGTAGACAGATGAACATAGAGAGAGAGGGAGAGACATGTAGACAGATGAACATAGAGAGAGAGGGAGAGACATGTAGACAGATGAACATAGAGAGAGAGGGGAGGAGACATATAGACAGATAAACGCGCGCACACACACACACACACACACACACACACACACACACACACACACACACACACACACAGATAACACCAGGGAGATGACACGAGGGAGACTAAAATAGATACAGAGAGAGGCAGAGAGAGTAAGAGAGGGAGGGCAAGAGAGACACAGAGAGAGACAGAGAGTCAGAAACAGAAAGACAGACAGACAGACAGACAGAGACGGGGGAGCGGGAGGGGGGAGGGGGGTGGGGTGGGGGTGGGGGGCTACGTTAGAGCGTGGTCGGGAGGAGCTTATAGATAATGGCTGTGATAGGGTTACACACTTTAATTTCCTGACAGGGCAGGGCAGGGCTCTGGCCCTTGCCCACCCAGCATCGAACTGATATCGATCCCCCCCCCCCCCCCAACCCCCGGAAAGGCAAAGGAGGGTTGGGTGTGGATGTGGGGTGGCGGGGCCGGGGCGGTGGGGGGGGGGGGAGGGCGGAGTGAGGAGGATAGGTGACAGAGGGGTGTGTGTCGTTGGGGGGATGGGGAGAGTGGTGGTGGAGAAGGTGGAGGAGGAGGAGGAGGGGGTGGGAGGAGGGAGGGATGGCATGACGGGAAAGGTTGAAGCGGTGGTAGTGGTTTTGGATGGTCCAGACCGGTGCAGCGCCTGCGAAAGGACACTCCCCCCCCCTCCTCCACCCCAACCCCGCCCCCCCGTCACCCCCCCCCCCCCCCTCCTCCTCCTCCCACCCCCCGTCACATCCCCTCCTCCCTTCCCCCACTCCATGCCGTTTCAGCTCCAGCGGATCGAGTCAGTCTCCCAGAAACACACTCTCACTAGAACTGTTTCAGAGCAGGCTGCTTTGATTTGTTTCTTATTAGTTATTTATCTGTTGTTTTTTTGTTGTTGTTTTTTTGTTGTTGTTGTTGTTGTTGTTTTTACCTCACCTCGTGCACTAGATAATATATCCACTCCCTCCCCCCCTCCACCTCCCAATGGAATATATATTTACAAAAAAACCAACAACACCTTTAATAGTACGCAATTTGTTGTTATTATTATTATTATCATTATACGTAGTAGTAGTAGTAGTAGTAGTAGTAGTAGTACACACACACACACACTCTCTCTCTCTCTCACACACACACACACACACACACACACACACACACACACACACACACACATTAACACTAACACTAACACTAACACACCTCAACTATTGCTAACCAAGTAACCCATTTAAGTAAACTACAATACCAAAATGTCACTCATACGTGTATAAGTTTCACGAAATATGGAACATTTCCATGTCCCCCCCCCCTCCCCCACCCCCACCTCCACCCCGCCCCCACCTACACGAGGCTTTCTGAAATAAACACGTCTTGTCTTGTCATGTCCTGTCTTGTCTTGTCTTGTCTTTGCAGCACCACCTACCTCATGCGGAAAGTAAACCTGACCACAGCATCCGGTCTGGAGAGGAGGGATGGAATCTGCGAGATCTGACTTGGCCCAAGACACACACACACAGACACACAGAGACACACGGGCAGGAGCGTATCGTGAGCGAAAAGATTTCTACAGACTTGGAGAAATCAACACTTCTTCACAGAGCTGAGAGTATAGCAATGGAACAGTGACAAGGTTGGTGACCTCTCCACACGTATAATAATGATAATAGAATAGCATAGATTATGTCTTTATTACCAAGTGTACCGGGGTCACAAGGAATATTGGGGGGCGGGGGGGGGGGGGTTGTGGGGGGGCGGGATAGTACATATACGAACACAAATCGAAAATCATACACGATATAATGATATATGATGATAAGAAGAAGAAGAAGAAGTAGAAGAATGACGATACTAACAGTAATAATTGGTATTTGTATAGTGCTGAATCTTGTGCAGAGACAAATCAAAGCGCTTTCAAACCAGTCATTCACACGCATGCGTAACTCCAAACTTGATAAACTGAAGACGAAGAAGAGGCAGGGGAAGGAGGCTATCCTGTTTAAATAGATGGGTTTTAAGGCCAGACTTGAAAGAGCTGAGTGCGGGGGGACCCGACGAAGCGAAAGAAGGAGGAAGTTCATTCCACAGGTAAGGTCCAGAGACAGAGAAAGAACGGCGGCCGACAGTGGAGTGTTTGAATCTGGGTGCGCGTAAGCAGAGTGGGGCCGAAGTATAGCCTCTATCGACAGGGAGTGTGAGCCTTTCTGACTATGCACGCCTTTGAAAGCTGTTCGAAAAGGAAGTAGTATAGCCTCTATCGACAGGGAGTGTGAGCCTTTCTGACTATGCACGCCTTTGAAAGCTGTTCGAAAAGGAAGTAGTATAGCCTCTATCGACAGGGAGTGTGAGCCTTTCTGACTATGCACGCCTTCTCCCTCCCTCCCTCCCTCCCTCCTTTACTTCATGCATCCCTTTCGTGTTTCTTTTTCTTTTCTTTTTTCTTTTCTTTTTTTCGTTTATTTATTTATAGTCTGTTCATCTAAGATGATGATATTAGACTGAAAATAAATGATATTATTATTATCATTTGGATTATTATCATTTCTATCATAATGATGATTGTTATTATTAATTAGAAATCGACATTTCTGTATATTCGAATGAAAAGGGGGTCGGTTGAGGTGGAGGGGAGGGGGGTGTGGGGGTCGGGGCAAGGGGGAGGGGACTAAGAAAGGAAGAGAGAGAGAGACAGACACAGAGAGAGAAAGAACAGAATGTGGAAAAGATAGAGTACAAAATCTAAAATGGAGAGGGTGAGTGTCAGTGATTGGAGAAAGAAAAAAACACACATATCATATTGGAAGGGTGTGTGTGAGAGGCGGGACGGGGGAAGCGGGATTAGGACAAGAAAAAAAAATCAATAATCAAATATTGTATGCACTACTTCTGTAGATTATTATTTGAAAAGAGGTTCATGTGGGGACCTACAATAAACGACTTTTTTTTTTTTGTCTTTGTTTTGTCTTGAATGCGACACTTTGGTCATCTCTCTGCACTCCTCCCTGCACCCCCTGTGTGTGTGTGTGTGTGTGTGTGTGTGTGTGTGTGTGTGTGTGTGTGTGTGTGTGTGTTTCTCTGTGTGTGTGGGAGGGCGGGGTAAGGGGGGAAAGGGGGGGATGTGTTGGAAGGAGGTGGGGGTTAGTGCTCGTGTGTGTGTGGGTGTGTGTCTGCGTGCGTGCGTGCGTGCGTGCGTGCGTGCGTGTGTGTGTGTGTGTGTGTGTGTGTGTGTGTGTGTGTGTGTGTGTGTGTGTAGGGATGTGTGGGAAGGAGGTGGAGGTTAGTGCTCGTGTGTGTGTGTGTGTGTGTGTGTGTGTGTGTGTGTGTGTGTGTGTGTGTGTGTGTGTGTGTGTGTGTGTAGGGATGTGTGTGCAGGAGGTTAGTGCTAGCGTACACACCTCAGTGATTCCGAATCCTTCTTACTCAAGCTGCTTCAAGCTGCTTCAAGCAGCTTCAAGCAGCTTCGACTAAAAAAAAATGCGCATCTGCGCAGTTTGTCCCAACATGACCTGAACCCGTTTTTTTTCCCCCAAAAAAGTGGCGTGTCACCTTCCTCAGTAACCCCCACACCCCTCCCCCTCACTTACACATGTGATGCAGTGGGTAAAAAGCGATTCTCCTTCTTCTTCTTCTTTTCCTCCTCCTTCTTCTTCTTCGTTCGTGGGCTGCAACTCTCCACGTTCACATCGCATGCACACGAGTGGGCTTTTACGTGTATGACCGTTTTTACCCCGCCATGTAGGCAGCCATACTCCGTTTTCCGGGGGGTGAAAAAAGCGATTAAAAGCAGTGGGGGCAGAGAGTTAAAAGCGCTCGGACAGAGTGAAACCGCCCCCTTGCCTACAATGGAGCCCCGGATGTTGGGATGCACGTTAGCGCAGTTGGAAAATACCTTGATTTGTCTGGGCGACAGTAGATAATTAAGAGGCCGGTTATTGTATTGCATATGCATAAGAAGAAGAGAGAAAAAAGTTGGTTTAACTCACTCAGTACGGCCAGTCCTCTCTTCTCCTCTACACAGACCCCTCGGATGTCCAATGGGTGTCTCAATGACCCAAACTTTAGCTTCCGTCGTCAGAATTGTGGTATTCTTTGTCAACATTCACCTCTTCAGTATAAGAGCCTTCCGCTTGCAATACTTTGATGATGGTAATTGGGGTGAAACGCTGTTAACGTCTTCTCTTTCGCCGTTCGTATGGAGAGAGTTAAAGTCTAAAGCGACGACGGCGATTGAAACGGTCGTTCGCTCACCTTGGTTTAGTTATGTGTGGTTTTATGGTTGTGGGGGGCGACTTTACATACTGTTGTTTTGGGCTTTTTGTTGTTGTTGTTGTTGTTGTTGTTGTTTTGTTTTGTTTTTACTTTGTGATGTTTTCAATACAGTCATCATCGTCATCACCCCCCCAGCGTCATCAGATTCATTTCTGCCATGTTATTTTGTGTCTTGAATGCGACACTTTGGTCATCTCTCTGTCCTTCTCTGCACTCCTCTCTGCACCCCCTGTGTGTGTGTGTGTGTGTGTGTGGGCGTGGAGGGGAGGGGGGAAGGGGGGATGTGTGGGAAGGAGGTGGGGGTTAGTGCTCGTGTGTGTGTGTCACTCAGCCATCGCCATCACCATCACCATCATCATCAGCAGCAGCCGCAGCAGCAGGGCCACTATCACCACTACCACTACCACCGCCACCACCACCACCACTACCACCACCACTACCACCACCACCACCACCACCACTACCACTACCACTACCATCACCACCACCACCACTACCATCATCACCCAAGCCACAACACAATGACCTCTGTCTGTATTAGAAGACGAAAACCTTATTCCCCATATGTAATTCATGATAGGATGATTTATGCTCCCCTTGTCCACAAAACAGAGAGAGAGGGGGAGGGGGTGGGAGAGAGGGCAGAGAGAGAGAGAAAAAGGGGGCAGAAAAGAGGGAGGGAGAGAGACAGAGACAGAGAGACTATTATTCGAAAATGCACATTCACAAGTGCTGCTTTGCGACGTGGGCATGCATGCTATACACGAGACCTCGGTTTATCGTCTCATCTAAAAGACTAGCATCCAGATCACTCACGATGGAGGAGCTCAAAAGCATGGACATCCCGGGCTTTTTAGTCGGGCCAACGCTTCTTGTTATCTTTCATAGGTGTGTGTGTGTGTGTGTGTGTGTGTGTATGTGTGTGAGAGAGAGAGAGAGAGAGAGAGAGAGAGAGAGAGAGAGAGAGAGATCACAAAAGAGTATCACCTTTCGCCATTATTTCGCTACTTCCGATAATCACATACATAGGAAGATGCAGGGTATGATGGTCAGTCACGTCCGACTATGACCACCAGAACAGCAGAGGAGGCATCTGGTGTCAGGACTATGTGCCCTAGAATTTGATTATAGTGGACAGCGTCTTGCCCGAGTTAACTACACCCCCACTCTCTCGGCCAAGAGAGCTTTTAGGACAGTCGGCGTTGGGATGGTTCCCAAAGGCCAACCAACTACCCCCACAAGGCTGTATAGCACTAAGAGCCAGTGCAGTCTTGCCTCCTAGTTTCGGAGAAGCAGGGAACAAAAGGGAATCCTTTGGCTGCACACACACACACACACACACAGAGCCAGACATCCTGAGCTTTATGGAGTCCTTGGAAAGAAGGCAGCTGAGCTCCTGTCCGGCAAGCCAAGGCAAAAGTGCCGGCCAGTGACCGGACAAAACCTTTCTGACCGACCACTGACCAATCCGGCTCAGGACTGCGTAAAGCCACAAAGCCACGTACTGACTGCATCCCGGAAAATGAGTCGTTCGGCGGTTCTTGCTGGGGTGGGGGTGGGGCTGGGGTTTGGGTGTTGGGTGTGTGTGGAGGAGGGAAGGGGGGGGGGCAGAGGGGCCGGTGGAGGGACGGGGGGGGTGGGGGGGGGATTGGAAGGGGGTGAAGTGTATACAGTATTATGTGCGTTCGATTATATAATGATGTATGTGAGTTGCTGCTATTGGTGATAGTAGTGCCATCGTTTTTATTTGTTTTTTTTTCTTTTTTCTTTTTTTTGGTGGGGGGGGCGGGGGCGGTTCTTGTTATTATTTTCGTCGTTTATTACCGTTATTATTGTTGTTATTATTATCAATATTATAATCATTATTATTACCATCATAATCATTATCACCATTATTATTATTATTGTTGTTGTTGTTGTTGTTAGTAGTAGTAGTAGTGGTAGTAGTAGTAGTAGTAGTATTGTTGTTGCTATCATCATCATCATCAATCATCATTGTTATTATTATCATTATTACTATTATTATTATTATTATTGCTGTTGTTCTTGTTGTTGTTGTTATAGTTGTTGCTATCACCACCACCACCACCACCATCATCATCATCATCATCATTGTTATCATTGTCATCATCATTATTATCATTAAGACATAGGGCCAAACCCCACTCGTTATGTCAGGCTCAGCCCATCCCTACATCCATGAGCCCTCCCTCTGTCTTCTCTCCTTCATCCCTCCGTCTTCCCGCTTCATCCCTCTGTCTTCCCGCTTCATCCCTCTGTCTTCTCTCCTTCATCCCTCCGTCTTCCCGCTTCATCCCTCTGTCTTCCCGCTTCATCCCTCTGTCTTCCCGCTTCATCCCTCTGTCTTCCCGCTTCATCCCTCTGTCTTCTCTCCTTCATCCCTCCGTCTTCCCGCTTCATCCCTCTGTCTTCCCGCTTCACCCCTCTGTCTTCCCGCTTCACCCCTCTGTCTTCCCGCTTCATCCCTCTGTCTTCCCGCTTCACCCCTCTGTCTTCCCGCTTCACCCCTCTGTCTTCTCTCCTTCATCCCTCTCTCTTCTCTCCTTCATCCCTCTGTCTTCCCGCCTTCATCCCTCTGTCTTCCCGCCTTCATCCCTCTGTCTGTCTTCTCTCCTTCATCCCTCTGTCTTCCCGCCTTCATCCCTCTGTCTGTCTTCTCTCCTTCATCCCTCTGTCTTCTCTCCTTCATCCCTCCGTCTGTCTTCTCTCCTTCATCCCTCTGTCTTCTCTCCTTCATCCCTCTGTCTTCTCGCCTTCATCCCTCTGTCTTCTCGCCTTCATCCCTCTGTCTTCCCTCCTTCATCCCTCTCTCTTCTCGCCTTCATCCCTCTGTCTTCCCTCCTTCATCCCTCTGTCTTCTCTCCTTCATCCCTCTGTCTTCTCGCCTTCATCCCTCTGTCTTCTCTCCTTCATCCCTCTGTCTTCCCTCCTTCATCCCTCTGTCTTCTCGTCTTCATCCCTCTGTCTTCTCGCCTTCATCCCACTGTTTCCCTCGTCTATCACAGTCCCAGCGTCGGCAGTCCGCAGGGAACTATCGATGTTGAGGTCGCTAGGAGGCCACCCACCAGAGGAGACCCTGCACTGCTGCTGAGTCACTTCGGTGGTGTTCAGTGGTACCTGTTTTGATTTGACTTACTTTGGACCACACTACTAAGCCCCCCCCCCCCCAGCCCCCTCCTCCCCTACTGACGACAATAATGGCTTTGTCGCGGAGCCAGACTGAGTGAGCGTCCCTCCCAGCGTGAAGACCGCCACCACGTCCCTCCAACGGCATGCTCTTACATTTCTGTTTTGACCTGCAGATTTAAGCGACAGACATAAAAGCACACGCCCCCCCCCCCTCCCCCCTCACCCCCGTCCTCCCCTCCACCCTCCCAACACACACACACACACACACACACACACACACACACACAACACGTTCCCATACACATAAACTGCACACCTTTTTTTCTTTCTTTTTAACCCCCCCCCCCCCCCCGCCCCCCTCCGTCTAAAACCACTTAAGTGAACAGACATTAAATCAATGATCAACCAATCAACCAACCAACCAACCCCCCCACACACACACACACACACACACACACACACACACACACACACACACACACACAGATGTTTTATTGAAGAAACACATAAGGTTCATTTCAATGGGGAGTTGGGGAATAGGTCATTCAGCATTAAAAAAAAAAAAAAAAAGAAAGAAAAAAAAAGAAGAAAAATCATTTTTAAATAGACAGACATTGTCACGAAAAGCGTAGCAGAGGACAATTCACACTAGCATCCCGAGTATCAGAATGGAATGCTGCGATGCAACTTGGAAGCCAACTTCAGCGTGTACGCTCTGAGCCCCAATTTCAAAACTCTATACAGAAAGCGAGAAAGCTTTGACACGGTCTCGTCGTCATCAGCTCCCATCAGTGCAGGAGAGAGAGAGAGAGAGAGAGAGAGAGAGAGAGAGAGAGAGA
>NC_134899.1:51655083-51657583 GCF_041734735.1 Babylonia areolata | reverse complement strand
AGACAGAGAAAGACAGAGACATAGAGAGAGAGACACACAGAGACAGAGAGAGACAGGGACAAAGACAGAGAGAGAGAGAGAAACAGGGACAGAGACAGACAGGGACACATAGAGAGAGAGACAGGGACAGAAACACAGAAACAGAGAGACAGAGACACAGAGAGAGAAAGACAGACAGACAGAGACAGAGACACAGAGACAGACAGACAGACAGACAGATACAGAGAGAGAAACAGACGTTCGTGTGCCAAGCTAGCAAATGAAGGTCCAACCATCATCTCAGGTTTCCATGATTTCATCACCGCGTCACCAGTAATGCAAGGCGCCACTTGCTCCCATGAATACGTGGTAATAGGGTGTTTGAAGCCTGGTTTGAAAAAAAAAAGAGAGAGAAACAGTGTGAGAGAAGCTAGTCAAAGAGATCATTGCTCCCCTCCCATACCAATACAAGTTCCGCCCGGGCACTCGAAAAACCTGAGAGAGAGAGAGACAGAGACAGAGAGAGATAGATGGAGGAGGGAAACAGAGAGAGAGAGAGGAGGGAGAGAGACAGAGAGAGAGGAGAGAAAGAGAGAGAAAGGAGAGAGAGATAGAGGAGGAAAAGAGAGGAGGGAAAGAGAGAGAGAGGCGACGGAGAAAGAGAGGGGGGAGAGAGAGACAGAGAGGGGCAGAGACAGAGAGACAGACAAAAAGAGACAGAGACACACAAAGAGAGAAAGAGAGAGAGAGAGGGACAGCGAGACAGAGACAGAGAGAGAGAGAGAGAGAGACAGGGACAGAGACCGAGAGAGAAAGAGAGAGAGAGATGGACAGAGACAGAGATACAGAGACACACACAGAGAGAGACAGGGACAGAGGCAGAGAGGGAGAGAGACAGAGACAGAGAAGCAGAGAGAGAGAGACAGGGACAGAGACACAGAGAGAGAGAGAGAGAGAGAGAGAGAGAGATGGACAGAGACAGAGATACAGAGACACACACACACACACAGACAGGGACAGAGGAAGATAGGGAGAGAGACAGAGACAGAGAAGCAGAGAGAGAGAGACAGAGAAAGACAGAGACACATAGAGAGACACACAGAGACAGGATCAGAGAGAGACAGGGACAAAGACAGAGAGAGAGAGAGAGAGGGACAGAGAGAGAGAGAGTCAGGGACAGAGACACAGAGACAGACAGACAGACATAGACAGAGAGAGAAAGAGAGAGACAGAGACAGAGAGAGAAACGGACGTTCGTGTGCCAAGCTAGCAAATGAAGGTCCAACCATCATCTCAGGTTTCCATGATTTCATCACCGCGTCGAAAATTATTAGTTTATTATTTTCTGGGTGTGGCTTTCTGAGGGGGTCAGTTCAGCGACAAGTCATGTAAACGTGTTGATGAAGAGCCAAAGAGACAAATGTGTTATAATTTTGTCCTATCTTTTTCTTGTTTGGTTTTCATTTTTCTTTTCTGTTTGTTTGGTGGTGGTGGTGTTGTTTTTTTTACTCACTTGTGTAAACAAAGTGAGTCTATGTTTTAACCCGGTGTTCGGTTGTCTGTGTGTGTGTGTGTGTGTGTGTGTGTGTGTGAGTGTCTGTATGTGTGAGTGTCTGTGTCCGTGTGTCTGTGTGTCCATGGTAAACTTTAACATTGACATTTTCTCTGCAAATACTTTGTCAGTTGACACCAAATTAGGCACAAAAATAGGAAAAATTCAGTTCTTTCCAGTCATCTTGTTTACTGGATGGGCAAAAAAAAAAAAAGAAAAAAAAAGAAGCCAAATTATATGCAAACTGCATTTACTGTTATATTTATAATTTTTGTATTCTCTAAACTTGGCACTTTGATCTGATATTCTGACCCAACAACAAGAGCAGTCATTATTATCATTTTTTGTTCAAACAGGAACTTCTTTTGCTAAGCATGGAAGTATTATTTATTTTGCAAACGTTTTGGTGCAGAGTGTAAAAAAGAGAAATTAATCTGTAATTAATGCCAGGGGACTTAATTTGCTTTAAACTGATCTTTCTCATCTTAAACATTACATTTTGAAATTATACTCAATACATAAAAAGCTTGGATTTTTTTTTAAAGTGTATCACAAGTGAGTCTTGAAGGCCTTGCCTCTCTTGTTTTTTTTTTGTGTTTTTTTTTTACTTGTCACGACCTATTTTCTCTTGGTAAGTCGTTTTACACGTATATCTACTTCCTGGTTTTGTATTACGGTTGGGGTTTTTTTTTGTTTTTTGTTTTTGTTGTTGTTGTTGTTTTTTAAGTGTTTACAAGCACACACACACGCGCGTGCGTGCACACGCATACATACACACAGACAAATTTCAAGTTTCAAGTTTCAATTAGCCTTTCACTCCTGTTGGGGTATAGATGATTACTAAAAAAAAAAAAAAAGAAAAAAAAAAGTTTTCATGCCCAGAACAAACATTTCCAAATTTGCAACGTCACATAAAAGTTGAGAAAACACAAATGTCTTTTAAATCTGAAAGTGCAGCTAGGCAACATT
>NC_134899.1:51650083-51652583 GCF_041734735.1 Babylonia areolata | reverse complement strand
TCCGCCCCTCTCCCCCCTCTCTGTCTGTCTGTCTCTCTCATTTTTTTCCCCCTTCTTTATCTCTCATTTTCTCTCATTCTCTATCGCCATCACTTCACCCACCACCTATCTCTTTCTCTCCGTCCATCCGCTCTCTCTCTCTCTCTCTCTCTCTCTCTCTCTCTCTCTCTCTGTGTATCTGTTTGTGTCTGTCTCTGTCTCTCTCTTTGTCTCTGTCTCTTTATCTCTCTCCCCCCATTTTTTTTTCCTTCCTTATTTCTCCTTTTCTCTCATTCTCTCTCTCTCTCTGGCTCACTTACACCCCTGGCACTTTTTCCCCAATTCTCATTCTTCATCCTTCTCCTTCCTGTTTCCCCCCTTCTTCTCTTTCATCTTCCACTCTATTTTTTTTCGTGTTTTTCTTCCTACCACTCTCTCTCTCTCTCTCTCTCTCTCTCTCTCTCTCTCTCTCTTTCTTCTTCTTCTACCCACTTCTTTCTTTTTCTTCTTTCTCCTTCTTTCTTCTTCTTCCTCCTCCTTCTCCTCCTTCTTCTTTCTTCTTCTTCTTCTTCTTCTTCTTCTTCCAGAAGCATGTCTCCTTCTCCACTTCTTTGGGCTCTTCTGCCCTTGAAACCCTATCAGTCAGGATTAGAGAGCACGCGCAAGCCGGCAAAAGGTTATGATGATGGCCCGACCCGAGACCAGGCTTGTCCCCCAACCCCTCCCCCCTCCGCACCCTCCGTTACCCCCCTACTACCCCCTACCTACCCCCCTCTCTTCTCCCGACCCCCTTGTGCGCGAGCCTCCACAGCAAATAAATTTCCACCGATCGCTGTCGCGGGCGTATCCACAATGGCGGCGCATCCGGTCGTGAGGGAACTCTTTTGTGCAGGAGGGCAGTCCTAAAGACAGCCTGCGACAGATCAAGCGCAATAATCAACTGTCAGTGAGGGGGGTGTGGGGTGTGGGGGTGTGGGAGGGGGGAGCAGAGAGGAGGGGGTTGCGGGGTGTGTGGGTAGGGGTGGGGTTTGGAATTGGGAGATCGACTGTCCCTTGAACTTTAAATTGCCCTCTTTTTTTTTCCTTCTTTCCTTCCTTCCCTTCCCCCCCCCCTTCGTCCTCCCCCCCCCACCACAACTCTCTCTCTTTTCTCTCTTGCTTCCACATTCTCCCCCCCGCCCTCTCTTCTCTTTCTTTTTCTTTCTTTCTTTTCTTTCTTCTCTCATTCCTTCTTCCTCTACTCCTTTCACTCCGGATAAACTTCAGATCACCGGCTTGCCTGTCTGTCTTAAGTGGGCGTGTCACATTGTCATCCATGTTAGAAATTCCTCCAGGGCGGTTTTGGGGGTAAGATACAAAAAAAACACCCCAAAAAAACTAATAAAATAAAATAAATAAAAAATAATAGAACAAATAAATGAATAAAAAAATAAATAACGGATGAATTGAAAGATGATTTGTTTGGTTAAACGATGAAGTTGATAAAAAAAAAAAAGCGATTGGAAAAAGGAGGAAAGAAAATTTTAGTTATTCCATTCAATGAAAATAGAAGAATATAAAACAAGAGGGGGGTGGGGGGTGGGGTAGATGAAACGAACAAATAAGTTGAAAGGAAATGAAATGGTTTAATTTGATTGAGCTGATTAAGAATTTATTGTATTCGTTATTTATTTATTCGTTTATCTAATCAATTTATTTATTTGTTTGTTTGCTTATTCATGTCTTCAGAACTCTTTTTTTTTTTTCTTCAGTTCTATTTTCATCATTGCAAAAGATTTATTCATTATGATATAGTTTTCGTTTCTTACCAGTTCTTTGTGTACTTCTTTCGCTTTATATTTGGAGTGGAGTTGCCTGGAGGTAACGCGTCCGCATAGGAATTGAGAGAATCTGTGCGCGCTGGTTCGAATCACGGCTCAGCCGCCGATATTTTCTCCCCTCCACTAGACTTTGAGTGATGGTCTGGACGCTAGTCATTCGGATGAGACTATAAACCGAGGTCCCGTGTACAGCATGCACTTAGCGCACGTAAAAGAACCCACGGCAACAAAAGGGTTGTTCCTGGCAAAAATTCTGTAGAAAAATCCACTTCGATAGGAAAAAATTATTAAAACTGCACGCGGGAAAAAAAAACACAAAAAGGGGGACGCTGTAGTGTAGCGACGCGCTCTCCCTGGGAAGAGCAGCCCGAATTCCACACAGAGAAATGTGTTAAGATAAAAAGAGAAATACAATACAATACAATACAATGCAATACAATACAATACAATACAATAACATGGTTTTCGTTTCTCCTATCAGTTTTTTTTTTTTTTTTTAATGCATTTTGTTTTATTATTATCCTTTTTTCTTCTTCTTTTTTTTCTTTTCTTTCATTTTCTTCTTGTACAAACGCCCACCTCTGTACCCATGTCCAAGGGTGAAGGGGAGGAGATGGTGTGGGTGGGGGACGAGGGGGGTAGGGGGTGGGGGTGGGGGTGGGGATGGGGGTAGCAAGTTCACCGTGTGAGAATCGTCTATT
>NC_134899.1:51627583-51635083 GCF_041734735.1 Babylonia areolata | reverse complement strand
CTTGTGTCGTTCTATATTTTTTTTATGTTTTGTGTCGTTAAATGGGCAGAATTGTAAAAAAAAAAAAAAATAATAATAATAAAAAAATAAAATAAAAAAAGGTCTTTACGGCGCCTAATTCTTTACCCGTTAAAGATTCTATCAATCAATCAATCAGTCTTCAACACCGTCATTGTCGTCGCCTTCGTCGTCATCATCATCATCATCATCGTCGTCGTCGTCGTAGTAGTAGTAGTAGTCCTATCATCATCATCGTCATCATTGTCGTCGTCGTCGTCGTAGTAGTAGTAGTAGTTGTTGTTGTAGTGGTGGTGGTAGTAGTAGTCCTATCATCATCATCATCATCATAGTCGTCATCATCATCGTCGTCGTCGTCGTAATAGTAGTAGTGGTAGTAGTAGTAGTAGTAGTCCTACCAGCAGCAGCAGTAGTTGTAGTCATCATCGTCGTCGTCGTTGTAGTAATAGTAGGCCTCGCGGCAGCAGCAGCATCAACAGTAGTAGTAGTAGTAGTAGTAGTTTCTGTGGAATCTCTTGGACCTTAACCCTAACATTGCGGTTCAGTGCCATACTTGGTTTCAACCGACGGGCGCAATAGCCGAGTGGTTAAATCGTTGGACTTTCAATATGAGGGTCCCGGCTTCGAATCTCGGTAACGGCGCCTGGTGGGTAAAGGGTGGAGCATTTTCCGATCTCCCAGGTCAACATATGTGCAGATCTGCTTGTGCCTGAACCCCCCCTTCGTGTGTATACGGCAAGCAGAAGATCAAAATACGCACGTTAAAGCTCCTGTCATCCATGTCAGCGTTCAGTGGGTTATGGAAACAAGAACATACCCAGCATGCACACCCCGGAAAACGGAGAATGGCTGCCAACATGGCAGGGGGTAAAAACGGTCATGCACGTAAATTCCCACTCGTGTACGTATGAGTGAACGGTGGGAGTTGCAGCCCACGAACGAAGAAGAAGCAGAAGAAGAAGAGGTTACAATCACTATGTCAACACTGCCGGGGTACTTGGGGTTGAGGAGAAGGTAGGGTACGGAGGATGAGGGGAGGGGGAGGGCAAGGGGGGGAGGGAGGGGGCAGGCGTGGGTAGGAAGGTGTGTGTGGGGGGGGGGTAGGGGGGGCAGCCTCTGAAGGTCCTGCTCGCCCACTGTCCTCCTCCTGTCGCCCTCCTCACCAGACGCTCCAGCAGAAGAACCCTTTCTTGAGGGTCCTCCTCCTCCACCACCACCACCACCACCATCCCCATTCTCCGGGTTGCCGGTCCTGGCCCGCCGGGTCACGTGTGTAACATGGTGTCGCATGGCAGCGGGCCCGAAGGCGCGCGCGATTTATGAGGAGGGACGCACGCGCGACTGTGTGTGTGTGCGGGGAGGGGGGGGGGAAGGGCGGCGGGAGGCTGGTGGGAGGCTGGTGGGGTCAAAGTGGAGCTGTTAAGGGTCGTGGGGTGTTGTTTGTCGAATCACTGCTGTCAGTATTTTGCTACTGGTGACGTCTTCTTCTTCTTCTTCTTCTTCTTCTGCTCCTCCTCCTCCTCCTCCTTCTTCTTCTTCTTCTTCTTCTTCGTTGTCGTTGTTGTCGTCGTCGTCGTCGTCGTCGTCATCCTCCCCCTCCTTCTTCTTCTTCTTCTTCTCCTCCTCCTCCTCCTCCTCCTCCTCCTCCTCGTTCTTCTTCTTCTTCTTCTTCTTCTTCTTCTTCTTCTCATCCTCATCCTTCTCCTCGTCCTCCTCCTCTTCCTCCTCCCTCTCCTCCTCGTCCTCGTCCTCCTCCTCCTCCTCCTCCTCCCTCAACCCTGTGAAGAGACACTGGGGGCGCCGCACTGAAGAGCTGTTCACTAGGTTGCTCCAGGTCTGTCGGCTGTGTGTCAAAGGCTGGGTCTCTGCAGATGGTTTTCTTGGTCCATTCTGCACTGTTGTCGGTCCATTGCTGTTGGGGTTTGTTTTTTTCTGTTCTGTTCTGTCTTCCCCTTCCGGCTTCACCCCTAAGTAGTTCATTGGACGATCGTTTTAACAAGTCCACTGGATTTTGGCATGTATCCATACCAGCGTAGTTTTATTTTCCGGTCAGTAGATCGTCTTATAATAATAATAATAATGATAATGATAATAATAATAATAATAATAATAATAGTAATAGTAGTAGTAGTAGTAGTAGTATTTATATAGCGCTGAATCTTGTGCAGAGACAAATCTAAGCGCTTTCACACCAGTCATTCAGACGCATGCATAACTCGAAGCTGAAGACGAGGAAGAGGCAGGGGAGGGAGGCTATCTTGTGAAGAGGTGGGTTTTGAGGCCAGACTTGAAGGAGCTGAGTGCGGAGACCTGACGAAGCGAAAGAGGAAGTTCATTCCAAATGCAAGGTCCAGAGACAGAGAAAGAACGGCGTCCAACAGTGGAGTGTTTGAATCTGGGTATGCGTAAACAGAGTGGATCCGAAACCGATCGTTGAGAGCGAGATGGAGTGCAGAGGTGAAGGCAGCCACAGAGATAGGACGGGGCAGATTTGTGAATACATTTATAACATAGAGTGCTCATCTTATACTTTATTCTGTGTGAGACAGGGAGCCAATGGAGATGTTGCAAATAGGAGTGATGTGCTCAGATGTGTGTCTTGAGGTCCAATGTCCTTCTTGATGGTTTGGCTCGCATTTTATTCTTCGGTGAGGTAAACAGTGTATCCGATGTTGAGACTGACACCATTTTACACCACCCTGAACGCATACTTGGACGCTGAAAGAACCGAGCTAAACATGCTTATCAAATGCCACTTTGAAGTAAACCACAGAACCAATCCCTGTCATGCAAGTGCGATAATCACAGGTATAGAGGCAAGAACTGAAGTGTCAAACATTGATTGGTACAATACAATACAATACAATACAATACAATACACAAACTTTATTGTCTGTTCTATGGTACAGAGATTTTCTTTTTAGCAGCAGCACGTGTTCGACATAAGAAGAAAACAATAAATAAAATTAATGAAGAATAGAAAGATAATTTAAATGGCACCAAATGGAAATAGCTATCTACAGATATACAAATTACAGTACACTGGCTTCTGAATTGAATTGCAGCATGCCAAACAACAGTAAAACCATGCTAATCAATAGTGAAAACAAAACAAAAGAAGTGATTTTGTTACGTAAAAACCCACCATCTCCACACACTGGTTCGCAAATGTACTCGCACAGTTGCCACATTGATTTGGTTTCATTTCAGTTTGGACTGTTTTTGTATTGTAATTTTGATTTTTTTGAATCTTAGTTTATTCTATTTCATTCAAAAATGAGTGTGTCGAGGAGGGGGGTAGAGGAGGTGCAGGGTAATGTGTGCGTGTGCGTGTGTGTGTGTGTGTGTGTGTGTTGGGCTCATATACGTTTATGTGTATTTGACTGTGCTTTCATGTCTGTGAAACTGCATGTTTGGTGCATATCTGTTATGCATGTGTGGATGTATGTGTGAATGTGTGTCTTCATGTTTTACATTTATTTGCTTATTTATCATCATTGTTGTCTTATTTATTTATTTATTTATTTATTTATTTATTATTACTACTACTACTACTACTACTACTACTACTACTACTACTACTACTACCTTTTTATATTATAATTATTATTTATTTATTTATTTATGTACGCTTATCTATTATTTATTCACCTTTTTTTTCTCAAGGCCTGACTAAGCGCGTTGGGTTACGCTGCTGGTCAGGCATCTGCTTGGCAGATGTGGTGTAGCGTATATGGATTTGTCCGAATGCAGTGACGCATCCTTGAGCTACTGAAACTGAAACTAAAAAAATACACTGTAGAGGAAAAGAAATGACTGAAAAAAAACCCAAAAAAACAAACAAACAAAAAACACAACCAACAAACATTGCATTGAGGCGAAGGAATCCTCCCCCCCCCTCAACGTCGCCGCCATTGGAAAATTGTTCGCTCTCGCATTGTCGGTGTGTGATGTGGCGTGCTGGTCTTTTGGGCCACAGAGGGGTGGCGAAGGTGGGGGTGGGGGGGACAGAAGAGGGTTGGGAGTTGCAGGGGGAGGTGATCGAGATGGGGGGGTAGAGGGGGGTGGGTGGGGGCGGGGGGGAGGAAACGTCGTCGGGTCATTTTCTGGGTCGTGGCTTCCCGTGGCAGTTCCTTCTGCCCGGAAGACTTTTATGGTGCCGGTCTCGTTGTGGACATCTGGCGACTCTGATTTCGTGTGTGTGTGTGTGTGTGTGTGTGTGTGTGGGGGTGTGTGTCTTTATGTGTGCGGGTGTGTGTGTGTGTGTGTGTGTGTGTGTGTGTGTGTGTGTGTGGAGGTGTGCGTCTTTGTGTGTGGGGGTGTGTCCGTGTGTGTGTGTGTGTGTGTGTGTGTGTTTTGTTTCATTTTCTGTGTGTGTGTGTGTGTGTGTGTGTGTGTGTGTGTGTGTGTGCGCGCGTGCGTGCGTGCGTGCGTGCGTGTGTGTGTGTCTGTGTGTCTGTGTGTCTGTGTCTTTGTGTGGTGAATATATATATATATATATATATGTGTGTGTGTGTGTGTGTGTGTGAGTGTGGGTGGGTGTTTGTGTGTGTGTGTGTTTGTGTGTGTGTGTGTTTATTTGTGTGTGTGTGTGTGGGTGAGTGGGTGGTTGAGTGGGTGTGTGTGTGTGTGTGTGTGTGTGTGTGTGAGTGTGAGTGTGAGTGTGTGAGTGGGTTAGTGTGTGTGTGTGTGTGTGTGTGGATCTGATTCTCTGTCTCTGTGCCTGTCTGTCTGTCTTTCTGTCTGCTGGCCTCTGTGTCTCTCTGTCTTGTCTTCTCTGAATTGCCTTTCTTCTCTTTCTGTCTCTCTGTCCCATTGAAAATAAACTGAGAGAGAAACAGGCAGACAGAGAGACAGGCAGACACAGCCAGACAGACAGTGACAGCGATGTATCAAAATACGTGGTATTGTTACTCTGCAAGACAGATACACCCGATCAGATACATGGCAGATCTTCACAACTCACACACACACACACACACACACACACACACACACACACACACACACACACACACACAAGCAAGAACAATCAAGTTACTGGTTCTGGCAAAGTTAGGCAGATATCCCATTTCTCTGACCCCAGTGTGTCAGGTTATATCATACTGGTTGCTGCGGTCGGCTGGACTAAAAACAACAAGAACAAGAACAATTCTGGGTGCACATCACAGAATCAAAAGAAGATAGCTATTTGAGGCAAGCATAATATGATATCTTGTCGTTGAAATCATTGGGTAAAGTTCCCCAGCTCAATTTCATCAAAAAGATACTGGTTTCAATTGGATTCTCCCACATGTGGGAAATCCCAGGCATACTCAACATTAAGCGACTAAAAACAAGAGAGGCAAGGCCTTCAAGACTCACTTGTGATAAATTAAGTCCCCTAGCATTAATTACAGAGTAATTTCCCTTTTTTACTATCTGCACCAAAACGTTTGCAAAATAAATAAAAATTCCATGCTTAGCAAAAGAAGTTCCTGTAGGTCCTCCAGTCCTCCGTAGAGCTTCCGGGCCGCTGGGATTGGGTCGGGCCAGGTTTTCTCTCGGGGCGCTTGGTGGAGCGGGCAGGACTGTAGCAGATGTTCTGTTGTCTGGCTGCCTGTTCTGCAGGGGCACTGTTTTGTGTCGCCGATACGGAGTTTAGGTGGTGTTTCAGGCGGTTGTGACCTGTCCTGAGCCTGAAAATGGCTACCTGCTCTCGACGAGTTGTGTCTCTGTTGTGGCGTGGATGCTGCTGCTTCCACTTGTTCTGCAGCTAGGCCTTAATGATGGCCCTGGATTCGGAGTGGCACCGGCTGTGTAAAGCATGTGAAGTTATAGATGAACTGCACTTTCTGGACAAGTGTAATATGTATTCTGACTCGAGATCACAACTGATGTTCGATTCATTGGTCGGATGGCATTGGCAACACAGTAATCCAAAATCCGAGTACTCTGTTGTTATTAGAATAGAAGAATAGAATAGAATATGTCTTTATTACCAAGTGTACCGGGGTCACAAGGAATATTGGGGGGCGAGTGCGTGGGGGTGGGGTGGGGTGGGGATAGTACATAACAAGATACGAACATAAATCGAAAATATAATACAAACACAGATACAGTAGAAATAAGATACATACAAGTGCATATCAATATAAAAACTTGTGCATACTCACGCATGCACGCACTGCACACACACACACACACACACACACACACACACACACACACACACACACACACACACACACGTTTGAACAAAAGCTGCATATTACATGTGGATGGGGCTGGTGACTAGATATTCAGGAAGATGGTTGTTGGTTGCACAATTCTATTTATCGCACAGGATTTGTTCGAGAGACAGGGCATTGACTGCTTCTGGGGAAAAGCTATTAGCGAAGCGGTTGGTTTTCGTCCTTATACTTCCGTCCCGTCGACCAGAGGGGAGCATCTCGAAAATCCCAAAAGCTGGATGTGATTCGTCCTGGCTGATTGATTTTGATTTTTTGAGTAGCCGCTTATAATATGTCTTCTAGAGAAGGTAGATCAGCCCCGGTAATCTTGGTGGCAGTTTTTACGATTCTGTTAAAAAGCTATTTTCAACAAGAACTGGTAAGATATGTGTGCTTTGTTAACTCACTCAGTACGGCCAGTCCTCTCTTCTCCTCTACACAGACCCCTCGGATGTCCAGTGGATGTCTGAATGACCCAACCTTTAGCTTCCGTCGTCAGAATTGTGGTATTCTTTGTCAACATTCGCCTCTTCAGTATAAGAGCCTTCCGCTTGCAATATTTTGATGATGGTAATTGGGGTGAAGCGCTGTTAACGTCGTCTCTTTCGCCGTTCGTATGGAGAGAGTAAAGCTCGCAGTCCATAGCTATGTCTTGTGTCCTGCATGTGCTCACACAACTTATTGCTTTGATTTGTTTGTCGTGTTTAGTTTTTGTTGTCCCTAATTCCTGTGATGGGTTTTTCGACAAATACCTTGAGTTTCCGAGCTCATGAGTTCAAGCACGAATTGAACCGCTATACCAAGAGAAATCGATGTCACACACGAGAAGTGACATCTCCTTCCAGGTGACAAAACATTTCCGCCCTAAAAGAAAACCCTTACCAATGCTTCCCCTCCCCCTCTCCCCCCCCCAATCCAAACCACCCCCACACACACCCAGCAAAATCTCGCTTCATTCACGTCCTATCTCCATCAGTGCCGCCTCCTCCCCCACCCCCTTCCTCTTTCCTCAAACCGACGACCAGCGAGAGGAGCGCATGCGCGGGGCGCACGATCGGAGACAGGAAGACATTCATTGTTGCCGGAGCGAGATAATACCACACTGATTCCCTCCTGCCCCTCCCCCCTCCCCTCCCCTCCCCTCCCCTCCCCTCGCCGCCACCACCCCCGTTAGACCCGCCGGCACCAGATGTGCACCCCCCCCCCCCTCCCACACACACACACCTCTGTATCCCCCCGTATCCCCCTGTATCCCCTATACACCGGCTCC
>NC_134899.1:51595083-51607583 GCF_041734735.1 Babylonia areolata | reverse complement strand
CCCACCTCCCCCCTCCCCCTCTCTTCCTCCTCCACCCCACCAGGCAGAGAAAGAAAAGAAAAAGAAAAGAAAAAGAAAGAATCTGGAGTAAGGTGAAAGAAGAAAAATGACCCTCTCTGGACCCGGTTTCCATTCAAGCGAATATTGACCAATCAGGCTGTGCAGAGAACATGGCTGCGAAATGAGTTTTGGATGGAAGTTCCGGTGGCCAATGCCGTCGTCTGGTTGGGAGGGAAAAGAAAGAAAAGAAAAGAAGAAGAGAAAGAAAGAAAAAAAATTATCCTTACCCCCGAGTCTTCGCGGAAATCCGACTTCACATCCCCTTTACTTCTGTAAAGGGGGCAGGGGGGATGGGGTGGGGGGTGGGTGGGGGCGGAAGGGGGGTGAAGGGAGACAGGAACAGGGACAGTTGGAAGTTGGGTTGGGGTAGGTTGGGAGGATGGATGGGGTGTGGTGGAGACGGAACTGGTGAGGGTTTGGAGGTGGAGATGGTGTTGGTGGTGGTTTGGGGGAAGTAGTGGGAGCAGGGGTGTCGCGGGGTGGCGGGGGGGGGGGGGGGGGGGGGGGGGAGAGGGGTGGAGAGCAGGTTGATTTATCTGCTGGCGAAATTGTCTGTTTAGTTTTGGGCAGGCCGTTTTCTTTCCGATGGATGAAGGAACGGGGATTGATTCTTTCCGAAGAACAGCGGTAGTTGTGGCAGCCTCGTTTCCCCCAGCGTTTTGTCAACCCGTCTGGGGTTGTTTTCTTCTTTCTTTCTTTCTTTCTTTCTTTCTTCTTCTTCTTCTTCTTCTTCTTCTTCTTCTTCTTCTTCTTCTTCTTCTTTCATGTACACCTTTGTCTTACATTCTTTATTGAAAAATATCAGCTTCTCTATACCAATCAATCAGGATTTAGACAGCACCATTCTTGTGAAACCGCTTTATGTAGAATAACTGATGCATGGCTGCGTGATATTAATAAAAGCAAGGTGGTTGGAGTGATATTCCTTGATTTTACAAAAGCGTTTGACTTAATCAATCACGAAATATTGCTTCAAAAATTGAAATGTTATGGTATTGACGATAACTGCTTATTGTTTCTCAGATCTTACCTAGAAAACCGTATTCAGGCTGTCTATTCACGTGGCTTTATTTCTTCCAAAAGGCATGTTCCAAGAGGAGTACCGCAGGGGTCAATTCTAGGCCCTCTCTTATTTTCCTTGTATATCAACGATCTACCTTTATCAATTCAACATGCAATCTGTGATTTATTTGCTGATGATACATCAATACAATATGCTAGTCACAATGTTGACGAAATTAGTTATCACCTGAATGCCAACATGAAATCTGTCGAAAACTGGTGTGATGCTAATGATATGGTCGTACACCCTGAAAAGACAGAATGCATGTTAATTTGTCCTCGTCAGAAAAGACAGAACATAAAAGAAGCACAACTTAACATAAAATATAAAGATAATACTATCAAACAAGTTACTAAGCATATGCTATTAGGCATTACTATTGATCAAAATCTTTCGTGGCAGGAACATATTCATTGCCTCATAAAACAAGTATCATCTAGTGTATTCCAATTATCACAGATCAAACACTTTCTTGATAATCATTCTAGACGTGTGTTTTACTTTGCCTATATCCAGTCTCGCCTCAGCTATTGCACGATTATTTGGGGTAAATGTCCTCCTTCTACATTAAAGCCACTTTGCTCTTTACAAAAACGTGCCATTAAGATGATTAACCATGTAAATACCACAGGTGGATCTGTGCACAATATGTACAAAGAACTTCAAATATTACCTGTTCATCTACTTATTAGATATAACACATTGATTCTTATGCATAAAATTGTTCATAACGCATGCCCACAATATTTAAAATCGTTATTTTGTTTCCAGTTCCAACGTAATTCAGATAGAGCTATTGTCCCAAAGCCTAAAATTGATTTATTTAAGATGAGTCTCTCATTTAATGGAAGCATCGAATGGAACATGCTTCCAAAGACATGTCGTCAAATTCCAGCCATATCTCTCTTTAAAACTAAGATAAGAATATTTCTATTCGATACATTTGATTAACCTACTCGCGGTCTTTTGCAAATGCTTCCTTGTACTCAGTCCACTAGCTGCCATGCCATAATGAATGAAAAATTGAATGTATGTGTATGTGTGAACAGTAAGTGCGTGTGTGTGTTTGAGTGTGTGGGCGTGAATGTGTACGTATGTCTTTGTTGCTTGTTTTATAATTTTGTGTGTGTGTGTGTGTGTGTGTGTCTGCGCGTGTGTGTGTGTGTGTGTGTGTGTGTGTGTGTGTGTGTGTGTGTGTGTGTAAGTACCTATGTACATGTAATGTACCAATTGTTCCAGTTTTTCATCGCTTTGTTACCTTTAATAGACTATTCAAGTTCCTATTCTTATTCGTCGTTCTTATTATTTTATTTTATTTCAGTTTATTTCTTTATTTTTATGTTTTGTGTCGTTCGTTCTTTATTTTTTATGTCGTTAAATGGGCAGAATTGTAAAAAGGCCTTTACTGTGCCTAATTCTTTACCCATTAAAGATTCATTCATTCATTCATTCTTCTTCTTCTTCTTCTTCCATTTAGTCACAATGTTGACGAAATTAGTTATCACCTGAATGCCAACATGAAATCTGTCGAAAACTGGTGTGATGCTAATGATATGGTCGTGCACCCTGAAAAGACTGAATGCATGTTAATTTGTCCTCGTCAGAAAAGACAGAACATAAAAGACGCACAACTTAACATAAAATATAAAGACAATACTATCAAACAAGTTACTAAGCATATACTATTAGGCATTACTATTGATCAAAATCTTTCATGGCAGGAACATATTCATTGCCTCATAAAACAAGTATCATCTAGTGTATTCCAATTATCACAGATCAAACACTTTCTTGATAATCATTCTAGACGTGTGTTTTACTTTGCCTATATCCAGTCTCGCCTCAGCTATTGCTCGATTATTTGGGGTAAATGTCCTCCTTCTACATTAAAGCCACTTTGCTCTTTACAAAAACGTGCCATTAAGATGATTAACCATGTAAATACCACAGGTGGATCTGTGCACAATATGTACAAAGAACTTCAAATATTACCTGTTCATATACTTATTAGATATAACACATTGATTCTTATGCATAAAATTGTTCATAACGCATGCCCACAATATTTAAAATCGTTATTTTGTTTCCAGTTCCAACGTAATTCAGATAGAGCTATTGTCCCAAAGCCTAAAATTGATTTATTTAAGATGAGTCTCTCATTTAATGGAAGCATCGAATGGAACATGCTTCCAAAGACATGTCAAATTCCAGCCATATCTCTCTTTAAAACTAAGATAAGAATATTTCTATTCGATACATTTGATTAACCTACTCGCGGTCTTTTGCAAATGCTTGCTTGTACTCAGTCCACTAGCTGCCATGCCATGATGAATGAAAAATTGAATGTATGTGTATGTGTGAACAGTAAGTGCGTGTGTGTGTTTGTGTGTGTTTGAGTGTGTGGGCGTGAATGTGTACGTATGTCTTTGTTGCTTGTTTTATAATTTTGTGTGTGTGTGTGTGTGTGTGTGTGTGTGTGTGTGTGTGTGTGTGTGTGTGTGTGTGTGTGTGTGTGTGTGTAAGTACCTATGTACATGTAATGTACCAATTGTTCCAGTTTTTCATCGCTTTGTTACCTTTAATAGACTATTCATGTTCCTTTTCTTATTCGTCGTTCTTATTATTTTATTTTATTTCAGTTTATTTCTTTATTTTTATGTTTTGTGTCGTTCGTTCTTTATTTTTTATGTCGTTAAATGGGCAGAATTGTAAAAAGGCCTTTACTGTGCCTAATTCTTTACCCATTAAAGATTCATTCATTCATTCATTCTTCTTCCTCCTCCTCCTCCTCCTCCTCCTCCTCCTCCTCCTCCTCCTCCTCCTTTCTTTCTTTCTTTCTTTCTTTCTTCTTCTGCATCTTCATCTTCTTCTTCATCTTGTTGTTGTTGTTGTTGTTGTTCTTCTTCTTCTTCTTCTTTATTTATTTTTTTATTTTTTTATTTTTTTAAACTTTTTTTTTAATTTTCAATTTTGATTACACATATATATTTAACATAAGTACTTAAATACATAAATCCAAGGTGCAGAAAGGCATGACGACGTACATCATAGTGAAACTAGGTACTGTAATTCAAGTATATATGTCATTTGAATATATCCCCCCAAAAAAACACCACTAACACCACATAAGAAACAAACAAACAAACAAAAAAACCCAAAAAAACCAACAACAAACAAACAAAAAAAACCCCCAAAAACACAAACAAAAAACAACAAAACAACAACAAACAAACAAACAAAAAAACAAACAAAACAACAAAAAACAAACCGGTACCATTCCACCCGAAGTAAATCATTTCCATACAACACAACACAATGCTTAAATTCTTTACCCAACTTCTTCTTCTTCTTCTTTGTTTGTTTGTGTTGTTTCACAGAGTTGTATGTTCATGCGAACCCCTTTACTTGGGGCTGAGACCAAAAATGTGAATAGATCAATCCTATTCTCTCTGTCTGTCTCTGGCTCTGTCTCTGTCTCTCTCTCTCTGTCTCTGTCGCGCTCTGTCTCTGTGTCGCTCTCTCTCTCTCTCTCTCTCTCTCTCTCTCTCTCTCTCTCATTTAGTGGGGGTAGGAAATTTTGCCGGAGCACCGACTCGTTCTGATTGTTCACGAATGTGCAGGTCAAATTCTTTCCATCCGCGCGCACAGCGCGTAAAACACTCAGGCACTACATGTCATAACATGAATACTGAAGCACGTGCTCCTGTAGATCAGCATGAATATGAACATGAATATGAGCTGCCTGGTAAGGAAAGGGTTGTGTTTGGAGATCGTTGTTCTTTTTTGCACTGGAACGTATGTGGCCTGCTTGGTAAGTTGAATGATGTTGATTTTGTTGACTACATTTCATCTTTTGACTTTGTGTGTCTTGTGGAAACCTTTGTTGATTATGTTAACCCACATACATTTCCTAATCATACCGTATTTTGCAAATCGGCTGTAAAATTAACAAAACAAGGCAGACGATCTGGTGGAGTTGTTTGTTTAATTAGAAATGTTTTTGTTCCTTTTGTCAAAGAAATTAAGTGTGGCTACACAAATATTCTTTGTTTCTTATTGGATAAACAAGTCTATGGAACTGATAAAGATATCATTTATGTGTGTGCATATATTCCACCAGAAAATTCCCCTGTCTATGCTCGTTTAAATGTTGACAATGGTATTTCCGTTCTGGAAGAATTTCTTACTGATATAATTGTATCGTTTGATGATGTTTACATAATTTTATGTGGTGACTTGAATGGAAGAACATCTAACATTTTCCCTGTAAGCCAAAGTGCAGCTGACCAGTTTTCAGAGCTCTCTAATGATACTGTTGTAAGGTGCTCTGAGGATACAACATTGAACTCGTACGGGAAGAACATCTTAAATGTGTGTACTGCATTTGGTTTGTGCATTATTAATGGTGTTTGTAATGGCGACCAGGAAGGTCGTTATACATTCATATCAAAATCAGGATATAGCGTGGTTGATTACTTCATTGTTTCTGAAAATTTTTTTGCCTTTGTTTTGGAGTATGGTCAACTGGGGGTTGTAGACAGGACTGAATCAGACCACTTACCACTGGAACTACACCTCAAACTTACTGAAGAATTTAGCAGAAGTACAATTATATCTGAGAAAATGTTCATAGAAAAATATGACTGGGGTTGTGACAATGGATATCAGTTTGTTAATATGATGAGTTCAGAAAAATGTAGAGAACAGTTGACATCTGCATTACGTCTATTAGAAGTTGATATAAATGCAGCATTGAAAATGTTCAATGACTTACTAAAAGAAAATGCTGAATACATGAAAAAAAGAATATGTGTTAATGGACTTAGAAAAGTTAATGAATGGTATGATGCTGAGTGCAGGAATGCTAAGCGATATGTCAGAAGATTATTGAGGATATGTCGTAGAACGAAAGACAAAGGTGATGGCTTAACTTATTGTAATGCTAAAAAGGAATATAAGCGTTTACTGAGGAAGAAGAAGGGCGATTTCGATAGGACTACTCTTGATAATCTCGTCAAATCCATTTCAGATCAAAAGGTATTCTGGCAAAATATGCGTAAACTTTTCAAATCAAAATCTCAGCCTCACAATGATATAAGTGTTGAGCAGTGGTTTAATCATTTTCAAAGTGTGCTAGAAAAAGAAATAGTTCAAGAAGAATTAGCTGACAGTGTGCCAGACAACAATGATAGTTTTCTAGACAGACCTATTTCAAAGGAAGAGGTACTTTTCGCTATCAGGAAATTGAAAATGGGTAAATCTAGTGGTCCTGACGGTATTATTGCAGAGATGTTAAAATATGCTGGTGATCTGGCTGTTGACTTTCTTGTTAAGTTGTTCAATGTTCTTTTTGATAAGGGTCAATATCCAGATAACTGGTCAGAGAGTATCATTGTTCCTCTTTTTAAGAAGGGTAATATGAATGATCCAAACAATTATAGAGGAATATCGTTGTGTGATATTAGCAGTAAACTTTATAGTTTTGTTATAAACAATAGATTACAAGAATGGGTTGATCAGAACAATAGTACAGGGGAATACCAAGCGGGTTTTAAGAGAGATTACTCTACTATTGATCACATGTTTACATTATTAGCACTTATTCAAAAACAATTCTGTTCAAACAGAAAATTATACGTAGCTTTTATAGATTTTGAGAAGGCATTTGATTCAGTTTCGAGAAAATTACTATGGCCAATTCTTCTGAAAAATGGTATAAATGGGAAGTTATATAAATGCTTAAGAAGCATGTATGATACTGTTAAAGCTAGAGTAAGGTGTGGTGATAAACTTACAGAATATATCAATTGTACAAGTGGTGTAAAACAGGGTGATGTTTGTAGTCCTGTGTTATTTTCATTATTTGTTAACGAATTGGCTCTTGAAATAATTCAAAGTGGTCGGCATGGTGCTAAACTGGATAATAGTCTTATAGAGCTCTTCATACTTTTGTTTGCTGATGATATTTTGTTATTATCCGAAACAGTTATTGGCCTCCAGTCTCAATTAAACAGTTTAGCCAGAGGGACTTCAAATTTGAAGCTTAAAGTGAATTTGAGTAAAAGTAACATTGTGGTCTTTAGAAAAGGTGGTTTTTTGGCTGCTTGTGAGAAATGGTATTATAATGGCACTGAGATGGAAGTTGTAAATTCATATAAATACCTTGGTATATATTTTTCAACGAAACTCAGTTTTAAGTTTGCTTGTGAAGATCTGGCATGCAGAGCTAAAAGATGTCTTCTGTCTATATTAAGTAAGTTGTATAAACTTAATAATACTTCTCTGAACTTATATATAAAATTGTTTGATACTCAGGTACAGCCAGTGGCTCTCTATGGAGCTGAATTATGGGGTCTTGAATCTAGTTCATCAGTGGTTGAGAAAGTTCATTTGTTTGCATTAAAAAGATACCTTGGCGTTAGCATGAAAACTCCAAACGATTTAGTGTATGGAGAACTTGGAAGGTTTCCTATTTGTATCAATGCTGTTATTCGAAGTATAAGATATTGGTTCAGATTAGTACAAATGGATGAAAACAGATTACCGTCAAAAGCTTATAAATCGTTGTTGCTACTGGACGAAAAAGGAAAAACCAACTGGGTAACAAAAGTTCGAAACGTTCTATGTAATAATGGGTTCTTGTATGTTTGGGAATATCAGGGGGTAGGATGCATGCAAACTTTTATTAGGACATTCAGGCAAAGACTCATTGATGTTAGATGGCAACAGTGGGAAGAACACATAAATTCAAGTGATAGGTTTAGCTTATATGGAAAATTTAAGACACTTCCCACCGTCGAACCTTATATCTTATTGAATATGAATAGACATGTGAGGTATGCGTTGACAAAATTTAGATTGGGGGTGTCGGAAATTGCTGTACATAGTTCCCGATACAGTTACGAGAAAGATGAAATATGCCCATTGTGTAAAGAAGAAACTGAAGATGAAATCCACTTTGTATTACGCTGCCACTGCCTTCACGATTTAAGAACAAAATTTATACCACACATTTATCACGATAGGCAGAACCTGTTTTCGATACAAATGCTCTTTTCATCAAAAAATGAAAGTATAATGATAAATTTATCTCTCTATATATACAAAGCTTTGAAGAGGCGTGAGAACGCAACAGAATTGTTTGATGTCAGAGAGTAATGCAAAGACGAGTGCTTTTTGTTGCTTGTTCGTTTTGTTGTTGTTTTCTCTTGGAATCTGAGTATTTACTTGTTCACGCAATACTTTTGTGTCCGTATGTTATTTGCATGTTAACAATATTCATAACATTATATAAGGTAGAAAATCATCTTTACTTTTGTTTAACCCCTTCAAATGGGGCAATGGCCTTATATTGAATAAATCGTTCGTTCGTTCGTTCGTTCGTTCTCTCTCTCTCTCTTTCTTCTTCTTCTTCTTCTTCTTCTTCTTCTTCTTCTTCTTCTTCTTCATCTCTCTCTCTCTCTCTTTCTTCTTCTTCTTCTTCTTCTTCTCTCTCTCTCTCTCTCTCTCTCTCTCTCTCTCTCTCTCTCTCTCTCTCCTTCTTCTTCTTCATTTCTCTCTCTCTCTCTCTCCTTCTTTTCTCTGTCTCTCTCTCTGTCTCTCCCTGTCTCTGTCTCTGTCTGTCTGTCTCTCTCTCTCTCTCTGCAGTGAGTGAGTGAGTGATGAGTGTTTTGAGTGTTTTGCATACCGCGGAGACAAAATGTTGTTGACACACTTGCTGTATCAGCGGGGAAAAAAAAGGTTTGATTAATTTGCTAAGTGTGCGTGCGTGCGTGCGTGCGCGCGCGCGTGTGTGTGTGTGTGTCTTTTTGTGCTTTGTGTATTGCTTTATTTGTTTCAAGTGCTTGTTTTCGTTGTTGTTGTTGTTGTTTTGTTTTTGCTGTTGTTTTTTTTTTTTCCCATTCATACATTCTCTCATCTTTTTCTTTTCTTTCTTTCTTTCATTCTTCGATTCTTTTGTACCTTCCTTCCTTTTTCATTCTTTCCCTATTGTTTGTTTGTTTGTAAAACACAAGTTCAGAAAATACAGTTGTGTTTTGTCCCCCCCCCCCTTTTTTTTGTTGTTGTTGTTGTTGTTGTTGCCACACGACCGTTTGTGAATGTATGGATCGAAAACAGAAAACAATCAAGGAAATATATATATCTTGAATGCACTTACAGGAGCTTACATTACACTGGCCTGTGCATGTGCACGTATATATATGTGTATGTATGTATGTATGTATAGGCAGGAGAGAGTGTCTCAGGGATCTATAGTTTCCGCACAAGTCAAAATAATGGATCGCCGTTTGTAATGACTTTTCTCCTGCGAACGTAGTAGCAAGCACGTGAACATAATGCTTAGGCGTCGCGCTGGAAATAAAATAATAAATGGGAGACTGGTTTCAAGGGAGCCGAATGCTTTCCGCCCCTCGGCCCCCCCCCCCAACCCTTCCACCCCTCCTTCCCCCCCCCCCCACTCCCCCAGGGTAGCGCACATTCATTAGTAACGGACAGGACAACAAAACTGACTATAGGATTTCGGAGATGGCATGGGGAGGGAGATGGGGGGGGGGGCTTGGAGTGGGTTCGTGACAGAAGGGTGTGCTAGGGTTGAAGATAGGTGAAGTTCCATTCCTGACAGGTGACGTAAGCTGGGTAAAGTTCCATTCTTGTCAAGTGATGTAAGCTGGGTAATGTTCCATTCCTGTCAAGTGATGTAAGCTGGGTAATGTTCCATTCCTGACAGGTGACGTAAGCTGGGTAATGTTCCATTCCTGTCAAGTGATGTAAGCTGGGTAATGTTCCATTCCTGACAGGTGACGTAAGCTGGTTAATGTTCCATTCCTCACAGGTGATGTAAACCGGGTAATATTCCATTGCTGACAGGTGATGTAAACCGGGTAATGTTCCATTCCTGTCAAGTGATGTAAACCGGGTAAAGTTCCATTCCTGACAGGTGACGTAAGCTGGGTAATGTTCCATTTCTGACAGGTGATGTAAACTGGGTAATGCTCCACTCCTGATAGGCGGTGTAAGCTGGGTACACAGTAATGTTCCATTCCTGACAGGTGACGTAAGCTGGGTAATGTTCCATTCCTGACAGGTGACGTAAGCTGGGTAATGTTCCATTCCTGATATGTCATGTAGGTTAGGTAATGTTCCATTCCTGACAGGTGATATAAGGTGGGTAATGTTCCATTCCTGACAGGTGATGTAAACCGGGTAATGTTCCATTCCTGACAGGTGATGTAAGGTGGGTAATGTTCCATTCCTGACAGGTGATGTAAGGTGGGTAATGTTCCATTCCTGATAGGTGATGTAAACCGGGTAATGTTCCATTCCTGATAGGTGATGTAAACCGGGTAATGTTCCATTCCTGACAGGTGATGTAAACCGGGTAATGTTCCATTCCTGACAGGTGATGTAAACCGGGCAATGTTCCATTCCTGATATGTCATGTAGGTTAGGTAATGTTCCATTCCTGACAGGTGAATTAAACCAGGTAATGTTCCATTCCTGACAGGTGAATTAAACCAGGTAATGTTCCATTCCTGACAGGTGATGTAAACTGGGTAATGTTCCATTCCTGACAGGTGACGTAAGCTGGGTATTGTTTCATTCCTGATGTCAGCTGGGTAATGTTCCATTCCTGACAGGTGATGTAAATTGGGTAATGTTCCATTCCTGACAGGTGACGTAAGCTGGGTATTGTTTCATTCCTGATGTCAGCTGGGTAATGTTCCATTCCTGACAGGTGATGTCAGCTGGGTAATGTTCCATTCCTGACAGGTGATGTCAGCTGGGTAATGTTCCATTCCTGACAGGTGATATAAGCTGGGTAAAGTTCCATTCCTGATAGGTGATGTAGGTTAGGTAATGTTCCATTCCTGGCAGGTGATGTAAGGTGGGTAATGTTCCATTCCTGGCAGGTGATATAAGCTGGGTAAAGTTCCATTCCTGACAGGTGATGTCAGCTGGGTAATGTTCCATTCCTGACAGGTGATATAAGCTGGGCAATGTTCCATTCCTGACAGGTGATATAAGCTGGGTAAAGTTCCGGTCCTGACAGGTGATGTAAGCTGGATAATGTTCCGTTCCTGATAGGTGATGTAAGCTGGGTAATGTTCCATTCCTGATAGGTCATTATTAATTCCTGACATCACCCAGTGATTGGTCCTCTACGCTTAAAGAAGGAAAGAAGATGAAGACAAAAAAGAAGAAGAAACGAAGACGAAGAAGAAGAAAAGAAGAGGAAGACAACGACGACGACAACGAAGAAGAAGAAGAAGAAGACGAAAGAGAAGAAGAAGAAGAAGAAGAAGAAGAAGACGAAAGAGAAGAAGAAGAAGAAGAAGAAGAAGAGGAAGACGAAGACGACGACGACGAAGAAGAAGAAGAAGAAGACGAAGAAGAAGAAAAGAAGAGGAAGACAACGACGACGACAACGAAGAAGAAGAAGAAGAAAACGAAAACGAAGGAGAAGAAGAAAAGAAGAAGAAGAGGAAGACGACGACGACGAAGATGAAGAAGACGACGACGACGAAGGAGAAGAAGAAGAAGAAGAAAAGACGACGACGACGACGAAGGAGAAGAAGACGAAGACGAAGGAGAAGAAAAGAAGAGGAAGACAACGACGACGACAACGACGAAGACAACGAAGAAGAAGAAGAAGAAGAAGAAGAAAATAAAGTAAAAGGTGATCTCCCCAGGGTTTTGAGAGCAGGAACCGCTCCAAAGACTGGTGCTCGTGCTAGGGTAATAGGTGTGTGCGTGTTCGCACGTGAAGCTCGTTTTTCTTCTCTTTTCTTTTCTTTCCAGTTTCTCTATTTTACTCTATTTTCTTTTGTTTTCCCTTCTTTCTGCTGTTCTTTCTTTCTTGATTTTACTTTCCTTCCTTCATTTTCTTTTTTTTTTTCTTTTTCGTTCTTTCCTCTATTTTTTTTCTTTCTTTGTTCTTTTCTTCTTCCTTTCTTTTCTCTTGTATTCTTTCTTCTTTTTTTTCTTTTTTCTTTTTTCTTTTATATTTCTTTTCTTTTTTCTTTCGTACTTTATTTCATTAAAAACTTTTTTTTCTGGGGTGAGGTGTGGGGTGGGGGGGATATAGCTATAAGCAGTATGATTTCATTTCTTTATATTTCTTTCATCGTTTTTCTTTCTTTCTCTCTCCCCCCCCCCCCCACACACACACACGCCTTAATCTTTCATTCTTTCTTTTACCGATTATTGCTGTCACCCGAATCTCTAAGTTTCTTTTGGTCTTTCTTGTCTTTTTTCTCTGTGTTTCATTTCTTGTTCTGTTTGTCTTTTTTTTCTTATTGATGTGCTTCTTTTTTTTCTTTCTTTCTCTCCACTTCGTTCTTCTTTATTTTCTTTGTCTTGTTTTGTCCTGATTTTC
>NC_134899.1:51582583-51587583 GCF_041734735.1 Babylonia areolata | reverse complement strand
TGTTTCTCTCTCTCTGTCTCTGCCTCTGTGTGTGTGTGTGTGTGTGTGTGTGTGTGCGCGTGTCTGTGTCTGTAATGTGTGACAGCGAACGCAAGCACGCATGTATATATATATATATATATTCCGAAGATCACATCCGTTGTCCTTTTATATACTATTTCAGACTTGAAGATAATGATCTTCAGTGACATTCTTCTGCACGATATTGTTCTTTTGCCTGCAAACCAGAGACTGCAGTTTCAAAGAAGAACCGATGCAGTAAAAAACGAAATTAAATGAAGGTCAAATTTCTGGAACACAACGTTCTTTTTTCGTTTATATGTGTGTGTGTGTGTGTGTGTGTGTGTGTGTGTGTAAAGCGGTGATACCAGCTGTCGCTTTTAGTCCAAAGACGTGTGACGTAAACGCAAGGGAATGACGTCAACGTGTGTTACTGTCTGACGACATTTCACACAAGTTTGTCAGGGTTGAAGTATTTTACCCTGAAGATTTGAAAAGCGTTACAATCATGGCTTCCACCTGAGTCCACTGTAAACCATCCCTTTCAGAAAAACCCACCACCACCATTAGCGGTACCGTCGTTGTCGTCGTCGTCATCATCATCGTCGTCGACGTCATATCGTGTTCTTCTAGTTTTTGTTCTCGTTCTTGTTCTGCTTCATCATCATCATCATCATCTTTTTCTTCATAATCATCATCATCACTATACCTTCTTCTTCTTCTTCCTCCTCCCCTTCTTCCTCTTCTTCCTCTTCCTACTCCTCTTCCTACTCCTCTTCCTCCTCCTCTCCTCCTCTTCCTCTCCTCCTCTTCCTCCACCTTCTCCTCCTCCTCCCCTTCCTCCTCCTCATTCTTCTCCTCCTCCTCTTCTTCTTTCTCTCCTCCTCTTCCTTTCTCTCCTCCTCCTCTTCCTCTTTCTCTCCTCCTCCTCCCATTCCTCCTCCCCTTCCTCCTCCTCTTCCTCTTTCTCTCCTCCTTCTCCTCCCATTCCTCCTCCTCTTCCTCTTTCTCTCCTCCTCCCCTTCCTCCTCCTCTTCCTCTTTCTCTCCTCTTCCTTTCTCTCCTCCTCCTCTTCTTCTTTCTCTCCTCCTCTTCCTTTCTCTCCTCCTCCTCTTCCTCTTTCTCTCCTCCTCCTCCTCCCCTTCCTCCTCCCCTTCCTCTTTCTCTCCTCCTCTTCCTCTTCCTCTTTCTCTCCTCCTCCTCCTCCCCTTCCTCCTCCTCTTCCTCTTTCTCTCCTCCTCTTCCTCTACCTTCTCCTCCTCCTCCCCTTCCTCCTCCTCCTTTCTCTCCTCCTCCTCTTCCTCTTTCCTCCACCTTCTCCTCCTCCTCCCCTTCCTCCTCCTCCTCCTCCTCCTCCATCTCCTCTTCTTCTCTGTCTGTTCTCTGTTCCTTCCGACTTCTCTTTCCCTCCCTCTCTCCCTCCCTGTCCCCTACCCCCGCCCACCCCTCTCGTTCTATCTCACCTTCTCTCTGCGTGCCCCTTCCTCTCTCTCTCTCTCTCTCTCTCTCTCTCTCTCTCTCTCTCTGTGTCTCTCTCTGTCTCTCTCTCTCTCTTCCTCCCAAACAATCAACGAAATGTGTTGACGTGTTTATCGATCAGAAGAAACCAAAACTGCTTCCCCGCGCTTTGCTGTGCGCTGACGGTACGTTACGTAACTCGTAACCAAAACATTTCGCTGCGCCTTTTCACGACCGCTCTGGTCCCCTCTATCGAGTTCTCTGCAGTGTATTTTCAGTTCAACGTCTCTGTCTGTCTGTCTGTCTGTCTGTCTGTCTGTCTGTATGTATGTATGTATGTATGTATGTATGTAGCTCTCTCTCTCTCTCTCTCTCTCTCTCTGTGTGTGTGTGTGTGTCTCTCTCTCTCTCTCTCTCTCCCCCCCCCCTGTGTGTGTGTGTGTGTGTGTGTGTGTGTGTGTGTGTGTGTGTTCTTTATCACATTCCTTCATCTGTTTTTTTGTTTTTTGTTGTTGTTTTTTCTTTCTTTCTCCCCTTTCTATATAAATATATATATGTTATTGTAATTGATGTAGATTAGCAAGGACAGACTGGAAGAATGGGCCATGCCTATAATCTTAATTCTCGAATAAAAAAAAAAAAAACGTTTTGAGTTCTGAGTACTGAGTTCTCTCTCTCTCTCTCTCTCTCTCTCTCTCTCTCTCTCTCTCTCTCTCTCTCTCTCTATCAGGAGAGAAAGGAGGAGGAGGAAGGGGAGGAGGAGGAGAAGGTGGAGGAAGAGGAGGAGAGAAAGAAGAAGAGGAGAGGAGAAGAAGGGAGAGGAAGGGGAGGAGGAGGAGAAGGTGGAGGAAGAAGAGGAGAGGAAGAGGAGGAGAGGAGTAGGAAGAGGAAGAAGAGGAAGAATGGGAGGAGGAGGAGGAAGAAGAAGAAGGTATAGTGATGATGATGATGATTATGAAGAAAAAGATGATGACGATGATGATGATGATGATGAAGCAGAACAAGAACGAGAACAAAAACTAGAACAACACGATATGACGTCGACGACGATGATGACGCCGACGACGACAACGACGATACTGCTAATGGTGGTGGTGGGTTTTTCTGAAAGGGATGGTTACATTTTCCTTTCATTTATGTGTGTGCTATTTGTAATAGATGTAGATTAGCAAGGACAGATTGGAAGAATAGGCAATGCCTAAAATCTTAATCCTTGAATAAAAACGTTTTGACTTCTGAGTTCTGAGTTCTCTTTCTCGCTCCTCTGTCTCTGTCTGTCTGTCTGTCTGTCTCCCTCTGTCTCATCATCATCATCATCATCATCATCGTGGGTTAGAGATATGGGATGGACAGTTCTTGTAGCTTGTTGTTTTGTGGTATTTTTTCATGAGTTTCTCATGTGGTTCTCAGTGGATTATGGTCGTTGCTGTCTTTCTTGTTAACAGTTCTGTGTTCCTGTGTTCTTCTGATGTAGCCCTTACACCCCCCCCCCCCTCACATCCCTCTTTTTTTTCATTCTCTTTTTGGTTACACGCCAGGGCTTGGTGGGGAAAAAGCGTAATTATGTGTTGCTTATCGCATTACCCAGGTGAAATAAATTTTATTTTCGTTTCGTTTTGTTTCGTTTCGTTTCGTTTCGTCTCTCTCTCTCTCTCTCTCTCTCTCTCTCTCTCTCTCTGTCTTTGTGTATCAGTATCAGTAGCTCAAGGAGGCGTCACTGCGTTCGGTCAAGTCCATAAACTCTACACCACATCTGCCAAGCTCTCTCTCTCTCTCCCTCTCTCTCTGTCGCTCCTGTCTCTCTCTCTCTCTCTCTCTCTGTGTCTCTCTTGCTCTCTTACTTCCTCGCTCGCTCCCCCCCCTTCTCTCTCTCTCTCTCTCTCTCTGTTAGTTGATGTCAATGTCTGTTTCTCTAAGTCCGTGGTTCTTGTCTCTCTCACCCCCCTCGCTTTCCTCTCTTTCACTATCTCCACCCGCCCCCCCCCCCTCACCCCTCCCACCCCCTCTCTCCCTGTCCGTCCGTATCTGTGTTTTTTGGTTCTTTCTCTCATCTCTCTTCCTCTATCTCTCTCTCTCTCTCTCTCTCTCTCTCTCTCTCTCTCCCCCCCCACCCCCCCACACCTCCACTTCTCTCTCTCTCTCCCTTTCTCTTTCAGTCTCGTCTTGAACACTCTTACTGGTCAAGAGAAAAGACCTCCCCTTAATGGATGCTTTACATAACTTCTTGGAAGAGGCGTTGGTCTTTGTTGTCCAAGTAGTCAGCACTTAGAATTGTATACCGTCGGTTGGAATGAAAACTTTAAAAAAAAAAAAAAAAATTTTTTTTTTTTCTTAAGAGGATGAGTGAGTATGGTTTAAAGTCTTCTCCTCTGCTGGAGGGAAAGTGTATGGTCGAATTCTTCCACTTGTCAAATGTCTGAAATACCACACAAGGATTTGTACTGGCTCGATTCAACATTAAGACTGTAAGCTTGGTACTACGCCTGCTGTTTGTCTCCGCATTATGAACACACAGCCCTCGATAAATCAGTACATTCAGAATATACTTGTTTATGAAAAGGTCAAACAGAAAAAAAAAAAAAAAAAAAAAATCATGTAAGAAGCATGACAAAGTTGAGCTTTTTACACTAACTTTACTCCAAAGACTTATAAAAATATAAAAAGAGAGAGAGAGACATACAGACAGACAGACAGACAGAGAGACCAATGAAAGAAAAACGGTTCGATGACAGTGATGAGATATTTCGATGATTATGGAGGAGCCGAAAAGAGTTCAGAATTCATAAAGAGCTGTATGTAAAAAAAAAAAAAAACAAAAAAAAAATAAATAAATAAATAAACAAGAAAGGCAAGGCCTTCCAGACTCACTTGTGATAAATTAAGTCCCCTAGCATTAATTACAGAGTAATTTCCCTTCTTTACTCTCTGCACCAAAACGTATGCAAAATAAATAAAAATTCCATGCTTAGCAAAAGAAGTTCCTGTTTGAACAAAAAATGATGATAATGACTCCTCTTGTTGTTGTGTCAGAATAAGAGGTCAAAGTGCCAAGTTTAGAGAATACAAAAAATATAAATATAACAGTAAATGCAGTTTGAATATAATTAGGCTTCTTTTTTTTTTTTTTTTTTTTTGTGCCCATCCCAGAGGCGCAATATTGTTTTAATCAAGATGACTGGAAAGAACTGAATTTTTCCTATTTTTATGCCAAATTTGGTGTCAACTGACAAAGTATTTGCAGAGAAAATGTCAGTGTTAAAGTTTACCACGGACACACAGACACACAGACACACGGACACACACACACAGACAACCGAACACCGGGTTAAAACATAGACTTACTTTGTTTACACAAGTGAGTCAATAAATGAAAATGTAGAGCGCCCCAGTTTCTGGCCACACAGTTTGCTGACGTTGTTGATGGTGTCAGTCAAACACCACTTAGGATCATGGTGACTTTTCATCCCTTGCATGCTGTGTGGGCGATGATGAGGGGCGCGGGAGGGCGGGAGTGAGGGCGAGTTGCAGCAGCAAGTTCAGTA
>NC_134899.1:51575083-51577583 GCF_041734735.1 Babylonia areolata | reverse complement strand
AAAACAAGAGAACGCTGGCCATTAAGGAAAAGCGTGAGCGAAGGAAGCAGGGCTCAACTTCTGGAGACGTTTTCCCTTGCAACACCTGTGGGAAGTGCTGTGCATCCAGAATCGGCCTCCTCTCCCATATGAGGACACACACCGACAGATAAGCCTGCCTGCCTACTCGTCCGTCGGTCCGATTTGAGACTCCATTAGTGTAGACCCTATTCAGGGCCAGGAGGGGATGGGGAAAAAAGCATACACACATACGCACGCACACTTACACACACACACAGACACACACACAGACACACACAGACAGAAAGACACACACACACACACACACACACACACACACACACACACACACACACACACACACACACACACACACACACACACACACACACACGCACACAAAGTACAAGGCCAGACCCCACCGCCACGCCCCACCACCACCACCACCACCTGTCCATTCATCCTCACCTCCACCACCTCCCCCACCTCTCCTCCCCAGCCCCCCCGCGCCCCCCCTCCCGCCGCCCCACCCTTCCACTCTTCTCTTCGTTTCTGGCTCTGCTAATGTCTATTGAAGGTCTGTCTATTGGTGTTGGCGTGTCTATTGATCTGGGGGCCAACCCGGAGACCTGTTTGGGAGGGAAGGCCGGGGAGAGGGAGGTAGGGTAAAGTGTATGTGTATGTGGGAGGGAGGGGGGAGCTGGGGGTCGGGGGTGGGGGAGGGCAGCTGGAGAGGGTTGGGGGGGTTGAGGGGGGGGGGGGTAAGATTCCTCTGGCACACGTTTATCTGGTGGAACTGTCTGGACGTGGTGTTGGAGGGGTGGAGGTGGGGGGGTGGGGACGGGCTCGGGAGTGGGGGGGGGATTGCGAGAAAGTTGGAGAGAGAGAGAGAGAAGAGAGAGAAAGAGGCAGAGAGATAGAGGGCAGAGAGAGACAGAGAAACAGAGACAGACACAGACAGACATAGAGACAAATATAGAGACAGACACAGAGAGAGATGAGTGAGGGGGCCGGTGGGGGGGGGGGGGAGGGGGGCATTGGGGGGGGGACCGTCCACATTTTGAAAGCGAGGAGGTGGGGGGTAAGATGAAGAAGGAGCAGTGTGTCGAAGGGAGGATAGAAAAAATACATTAACACCGAGGTGATAAAGAGAGAGAGAGAGAGACAGACAGACAGACAGACAGATAGACAGAGAGGATGGAGTATTTTTCTGCACAGCAATTCCGGATTCGTTATCTCAGATGACAAAGTCCCTTGACAATCACATTACTGCCCTACATCTTCTGGGGATCTGCCTGTGTGTGTGTGCACCTCTCCTCCTCCTCCTCCTCCTCCTCCTCCTCCGTCTGATGAGCAACGCCCAGCATTCCCTTTACAGCTGGCTGCAGCAACGATCGTCCCTAGCTAGTGTTTGCCTCTGTTCAGTCTGGACTTGGGCAATGGCAATGCCACTCTGACAGGCTGTTTGTTGTTCAGTCTGCTAGGCTTGGACAATGGCAATGACACTCTGGCAGAATTTGCTTGGCTCTGTCCAGTCTAGGCTTGGACAGAGGCAATGCCACTCTGACAGGCTGTTTGTTGTTCAGTCTACTAAGCTTGGACAATGGCAATGCCACTCTGACAGACTTTGTTTGGCTTTGTCCAGTCTACTAGGGTTGGACAATGGCAATGGCACTCTGGTAGGCTTTATTTGGCTCTGTCCAGTCTAGGCTTGGACAATGGCAATGCCACTCTGACAGGCTCTCTGTTGTCCAGTTTAGGCTTGGACAATGGCATTGCCACTCTGGTAGGCTTTGTTTGGCTCTGTCCAGTCTAGGCGTGGACAATGGCAATGCCAATCTGGTAGGTTGTTTGTTGTCCAGTCTACTGAGCTTGGACAATGGCAATGCCACTCTGACAGGCTCTCTGTTGTCCAGTTTAGGCTTGGACAATGGCAATGCCACTCTGGTAGGCTTTGTTTGGCTCTGTCCAGTCTAGGCTTGGACAGAGGCAATGTCACTCCGACAGGCTGTTTGTTGTTCAGTCTGCTAAGCTTGGATAATGGCAATGACACTCTGGCAGAATTTGTTTGGCTCTGTCCAGTCTAGGCTTGGACAGAGGCAATGTCACTCTGACAGGCTGTTTGTTGTTCAGTCTACTAGGCTTGGACAATGGCAATGCCACTCTGACAGGCTCTCTGTTGTCCAGTTTAGGCTTGGACAATGGCAATGCCACTCTGACAGGCTCTCTGTTGTCCAGTCTAGGCTTGGACAATGGCATTGCCACTCTGACAGGCTCTCTGTTGTCCAGTCTAGGCTTGGACAATGGCAATGCCACTCTGACAGGCTCTCTGTTGTCCAGTCTAGGCTTGGACAATGGCATTGCCACTCTGGTAGGCTTTGTTTGGCTCTGTCCAGTCTAGGCTTGGACAATGGCAATGCCACTCTGGTAGGCTTTGTTTGGATCTGTCCAGTCTAGGCTTGGACAATGGCAATGCTACTCTGGCAGGTTGTCTGTGTCT
>NC_134899.1:51565083-51570083 GCF_041734735.1 Babylonia areolata | reverse complement strand
AATAGCCCAGTCGACAAAAAACAACAGACAAGCTAGCTAGCTGGCTGGCTGACTGACTGAACACACTGAATAAATAAATAAATAGATAGATAAATAAACTTCAAATGGTCTTATCTAAACTAAAGACACGGATTCGTATTCATCTGTTATGATTTATATAAGAAAATCAAGCAACAGGGAGTTGTTATTCTTTTAAATCATAATTTAGACATAGGGAATGCAGATTAACTCACTCAGTACGGCCAGTCCTCTCTTCTCCTCTGCACAGACCCCTCGGATGTCCAGTGGGTGTCTCAATGACCCAACCTTTAGCTTCCGTCGTCAGAATTGTGGTAGTCTTTGTCAACATTCACCTCTTCAGTATAAGAGCCTTCCGCTTGCAATATTTTGATGGTGGTAATTGGGGTGAAACGCTGTTAACGTCGTCTCTTTCGCCGTTCGTAGGGAGAGAGTTAATGTACCTCATCGACAGGTCCGATTTAGTTTCGCGAGGTGGTTCTGCATTGTGTGTCCTTTTTTTTTCATACCCTGGTTGATCGCATCACATCCTTGGCAATGTTCGTCTTGCTTCAAACCGCACAGAGCATAATCATCTCCTCTAAACGCTTGTTTCGGCGTTTCATCGTCAGTGATAGACAGACAGACAGACAGGCACAGACAAAGAGAGAAGCACAGAGAAAGAAAGAATGAGGTAGAGAGACTGGCAGAGACAGACAGATAGACAGACAGACAAAGAGATACAGAGACAGAGATTCAGATTCAGATTATTTATTCATTAATAGGCCTAGGCCCCTTATGAAGGGGTAAGTGACAATATAAGTAATAACAAACAAAATGAAAATATATAACCAGCCATAATAAGTACACATATTACATAAACGCTGCAATGAAGTACAGCATCTTAAGATGTCACGATATCCCGAAATTTAAATGCCTGGTGTAAAAACAGTGCCAGATTCCATATATCAGCAAGTCTCGTGGATGACAATAATAAACTCAGTTTGAATAAACATGGCTGTCGATAGTACTTAGGTGGTATATATTTTTCTCTAATTCTACAAAGAGCTGGACAACGAAAAACAAAATGTACCTCGTCTTGTTTGTCTTCTTTACATAGTGGGGAAATTAAATCATTGTCAGTAAAATCTCTGTATCTTGTTATGTGTTCCGAGACAGAACAGACAGAAAAAAACAGAGATATTTTGCATTTTGGCAAGACAGACAAAAGGAGGGAGACGTATAAGACAGAGAGAAGAAACAAGCATGCTCATGATTCTGACGACGTGAAAACAAAACAAAACAAACCAAACAAACAAACAAACAAAAAAAAGAACCCTAACAACAACAGACCTGACACTGAAAGGGTTAACTCCCCCGAATTTCCGTCCACGTGTCGCGACCTCTGTCTATCGTTTTCTGCACATGATCTCGAAAGGGTTAACTTCCTCGACTATCCGTGTCGCGACCCTGTTGTCCATACGTGAAATTGAACCACCAGCGAGCATAAAGGGGCGTGGCTGGAAACCTGGGGAAAGGGGTTGATAAATGGAACTCTCTGCCACCCAGTCTGTGCAAAAAGCTAAGTCTCAAGATACATTGGGGGTTGGGGGTGGGGGGTGGCTGGGGGGGATGCCAGACATCATTATTATTATTATTATTATTATGAGCATTTACGCCTTATCTTGGAAATTAGCCCTAGGCGTTTACAAATAGAACACATATGTGAATATCAAAAAGGAAGATATTGACCACAAGATACCAAACATTATCAAAAATTATTCATCCCCCCCCTCCCGCACACACACAATACACACAAGCACACGCGCGCGCGCACACACAAGTCATAGCACATGATCTTAAATAGTACACAATCAAAAATACAACCAACAATTTCTAAAACTATCAAAACTCACTCACTCACTAATAGTCATTTTAGTTCATACTGGAAAGGGTATACAATCAAAAATACAACCAACAATTTCTAAAACTATCAAAACTCACTCACTCACTAATAGTCATTTTAGTTCACACTGGAAAGGGATGAGCTGTTGAGAATAATTTAGGAGGGGAAAAGGTGGGTCTTGAGACTGGATTTAAAAGAAAGCAGCGAAGATTAGTGATGGAGAGGCTGAGGAAGTTGATTCCAAACATTCCCATAGTTACTGTTTTGTCTGTGAGTACGGATAGCTGGTTGAAGAGTGTGTGAGGTTATCAGTGCTTGAATTGCGTGGATTGGAGTGTGTACAACGCATGGAGTTGCACGCGCTCGAAATGATTTTTCATTCATTCATTCATTCATATTACAGATTACAGAATACTTTATTATCTCAACAAGAGAAATTCATTTGTAGTGTAAAACACATAAACAATACACGGAAATCACAGTCATTCAACATGTATACATAAAAGACATAAAATGTTCAGATGGCGACCCATGCGTACAGTAAAATATTCACAGTAGATAATAACAACACAACAGAAAACTTTGAAAGGTAACTTAGAGTAAATTATACACACATCATCACAGCCATACATGTGCAACACAAAATCAGTTAAAGGATATGAATGAAATAGGCATGAAATAGCGTACTGAAAGTAGACATAAGACATAAAAAGACAGTATCCTCTTCTTCCTCTTAACGTGATGATGATGATGATGATGATGATGATGATGACGGTGATGATGAAATTTCTTTAATCTCTCGACTGCCTTTTTGCCTCATGAGGTGCATTTGTCTCTTCTGGTCTAGACTGACAGAGAAACAGACAGACAGACAGACACAGAGACAGTGAGAGACAGAGACACAGAGATACTGAGACAGAGAGAGACATGCAGACGTAGAGAGAGGGAGAGACAGAGACAGAGAGAGGAAGGGAGAGAGAGAGGGAGAGAAAGAAAGGAGAGAGAGAGAAAGGGGGAGGGAGAGAGAGGGGAGAGAAAGAAACAGGGAGAGACAGAGAGACAGAGGGAGAGGGAGGGAGAGAGAGTGGGAGAGAAAGAAGGGAGAGAGAAAAAGGGGGAAGGGAGAGAGATAGGGGGAGAGAAAGAAAAAGAGAGGGAGAGACAGAGAGGCAGAGGGAGAGGAAAGGGAGAGAGAGAGGGAGAGACAGAAAGGAGAGAGAGAAAGGGGGGAGGGAGAGAGAGGGGGAGAGAAAGAGAGGGAGGGAGAGACAGAGAGAGGGAGGGAGAGAGGGAGAGAAAGAAAGGAGAGAGAGAGAGGGGAGGGAGAGAGAGGGGGAGAGAAAGAAAGAGAGAAAGAGACAGAGGGAGAGAGAGACATGAACATGGACATCTTTTTATTCAGTAAAGGCCATGGCCACTCATGAAGGGGATGTAGTGAACACACATTACAACACAAGAAGTTTATCACTTCTTCAGCAGAAAATACAGCATGAAACAATTAACTACAGAATTAACAATGTACGTACAAATTATAACGATTATCAACTATACATAATATGCTGCGGATTTTGAATGCTTTCTACAAGTAAATAGCGAATTGCTTTATACAATTGTCTCCTTTGTTGATGATGTAAGCAAGTTAAAATCGAAACAGCGAAGAGAGAGAGAGAGAGAGAGAGAGAGAGAGGATCTGCGAATGCACGTGCATCTGTTCTCGCGTGCGAATAACAGATGTAATGTGTACGGAATATTGTGCGTGCTAGTTTGAACCTGTTTGCGGTTCTATTTTAGTTAGTTTCATTTTGGTTCATTCTATGATTTTTTTTTTTTTTTTTGGTCAAAATCTTGTCCATTCTGATTATTTGTCCCTGGTGCGATCCTCTTATCTTGATTAAATTTGGGTGTTTTTTTCTTGTTGTTTGTTCGGTTTTTGTGTCTCTTTCCCCTATTACGGCTGAGCTTATATTAAACTTTGTTTTTATTTTGTGTCCACTTCCTAGTTATTTGAATTGAGTTTTAAATGAATATTGTCCCTCGTCGTTTTCATTATTCATTTATTTATGAAATCTATTTATTTAATCATTCAGCAATGTATCGCTGCCCAATCTGTTGCTCTTTGGTAAACCGCCATGACGGGTGCAATAGCCGAGTGGTTAAAGCGTTGGACTTTCAATCTGAGGGTCCCGGGTTCGAATCACGGTGACGGCGCCTGGTGGGTAAAGGGTGGAGATTTTTACGATCTCCCAGGTCAACGTATGTGCAGACCTGCTAGTGCCTGAACCCCCTTCGTGTGTATATGCAAGCGGAAGATCAAATACGCACGTTAAAGATCCTGTAATCCATGTCAGCGTTCGGTGGGTTATGTAAACAAGAACATTCCCAGCATGCACACACCGAAAGCGGAGTATGGCTGCCTATATGGCGGGGTAAAAACGGTCATACACGTAAAAGCTCACTCGCGTGCATACGAGTGAACGTGGGAGTTGCAGCCGGCGAACGCAGAAGAAGAAGAAGAAGGTAAGCCGCCCGCAAGGAGGAAGGTGGGGGAATGGTTAAGACGCTCATCTGGCCAATACAGAGAGTCCGTGAGGGTGTGGGTTCGAATCTCGCTCTCGCCCTTTCTCCAAAAGTTGGGCTGGAAAAAATCAAAACTGAGCGTTTGGTCTTTCGGATGAGACGACAAACCGAGGTCCACGTGTCTGCGCAGCACGCACTTCGCGCACTGGAAAAGAACCCATGACAACGAGAGAGTTCTCCTCTGGCAAAATCATGTAAAAAGAAATCTATTCTGATAGGTACACAAATATATAACCATGCACTCAAGACCTGACTAAGCGCGTTGGGTAATGTTGCTGCCAGGCGTCTGCCTAGCGGATATGGTGTAGCGTATATGGAGTTTGTCCGAACGCAGTGACGCCTACTTGAAAAACTGAAACTGAAACCAGTAACCCGCCGCCTTGGCAGCGGCCACCATCACCCTTCCTCGAGAAGTGGCAGGCAGGCAGCGCTCGCAGGGCCCACGAGAAGCTTTCTGTCTATCAAACGGCGTCGGGTCGTCGCCGTAGGGTTACCCACTGGAGCAGTCGCTGCACTGCCC
>NC_134899.1:51552583-51557583 GCF_041734735.1 Babylonia areolata | reverse complement strand
GTTCGTGTGGTAAGTTGTGTGTGTGTGTGTGTGTGTGTGTGTGTGCGTGCGTGTACATGTGTGTGAGTGAAGGTGCGAGAAGGGCACGTGTGTGTTTTTTCTGTTCGTTCCTCTTTCCACTTTCCCTTTCCCTCTACCCCTCCCCATCCTTCCTCCCTCCCTCCCTCCCTCCCTCCCACACACATCTTCCCAAACCCCCTTTTTTCGTTTGATGACATGCAGGGGAAGTAAACGGATGTCAGATTTTGAGCTTCATAAATCTCTAGTGACCTTGGACGCTGTCAATAACAGTCGATGAGATTCACCCTTTACTTGGGTTGACGGTAGGCAAACCACACTGACTGCCATGCAGACAAGGAAGGAATGGAAGAAGGAAGGAAGGGAGGAAGGAAGGGAAGAAGGAAGGAAGGGAAGAAGGAAGGAAGGGAGGGAAGAAGGAAGGAAGGGAAGAAGCAAGGGAGGCAGGAAGCAAGGGAGGAAGGGAGGAAGGAAGGAAGGAAGGAAGGAAGGAAGGAAGGAAGGAAGGAAGGGAAGAAGCAAGGAAAGAAGGGAGGTAGAAAGGAAGGAATGGAAGAAGCAAGAAAGGAAGGAAGGAAGGAAGGAACGAAGCTGGTTTTTGTTGTTGTTTTGTTTTTTTCAAATAAAAAGGAGATAAATGGGGCCACCCTGTTAGTTTGCTACTCTATAGATAATGGAGGCGGTGAGGTCACCATCTTATGTGTCCCCCCTCCCTCCCCGCCCCCCTCTTTTTGTTTATAGTCTTTTTTTTTGTTATTTTTCCCTCGGATGAAATTTACTTATTTATTTATTTTTGCTGGACATGCAGTCTCTTTTTTTTTCAACAATTTTTTAATTCCCCATCTCTCACCCATCCATTCCACAAATCTTACATTCATTCATCAACATCTTTCTGTTGTGGTCGTTATACAGGGTTACCTGCAAATGGACAGGAAAAGAGAAATGAAAAGTTTCAGGGAAACATGCAACAGACAATGTTGGCAATGACATGATATTGTAAAGCGCATCGAGCTTCAAGAATATGCGCTATAGTAAGACATCTGAATAAATACATAAATAAAATGAATAAATAAATAAATAAATGAACATTTCTTGAGACAATACGGACATAATAAATTATGTGACGGATGTCTTCACATTCTTTTTAAAGAAATGCTAAAACAGTGTATTACTGATATTTGTTTGGGGTTGTTGTTTGTTGGGGTTTTTTGTGGGTTTTTTGTTGTTGTTGTTGCTTTTTTTTTGTTTGTTTTTTGTTGTTTTTTTGTTTGTTTGTTTGTTTTGTTTTGTTTTGTTTTGTTTTTTGTTGTTGTTGGGTTTTTTTTGCCTCTATTCATTTTTTTTAAACTATGCAGCTCTTTTTTTCTTGAACAAAGTGAGTCGTATTTATAACTTCTGAACAAGCAAGGCAATAAAAGGTTTAACAATACAAAAATGTAGGCTATAAAAAAAAAATCATAATTTGCGAAACGAAGAAGACATGGAGGTGGACACATCATTTGACAACCTGCACAGCTCAACGTGAGCACGTGATAACGGAGAGTCTGCGCTCATGTGTCCTTTTGGTGTCGCGCAAGGGTTGGCGGAGTGGGGGTTCTTTTTCGTGGGAATGCGTAGATATAGTCGGGTAATTACGTTTAGTCGAGTTGAACGAAAGTTGTTTAAGGGAGGGGAGTGTGATTGAGAGAGAGAGAAAGAAGATGTGGAGGAGTGGGGGAAAGAGGGGTTTGGGAGCGACAGATGAAAAGGAAAGAGAGAGAGAGGGAGGCTGAGTAATTGATCGATTGGTGTTGAACAAACTAGTATGCTAGGTCAAATCGGAGTTCCACGAGCTGTTTGAATTATCATCGTATGTATGCTTATCATTGAACACGGCATTATTTAACACATTTGTAAAGGTCAGAAGGTTCGATAAACTGTGAGAAGAATAAGGGAAAGAATGAGAAAGAGGTTTGGGAGAGCGTGTGAGGGACAGTGCGTGTGTGGCTTCAAGCAATTATCAGAGATAGATAGATAGGTAGGTAAGTAGACAGGTAGGTAGGTAGGTAGGTAGGTAGATAGGTAAATGGATGGATTGATAGATAGATAGATAGATAGAAAAATAGATTGATAGATTGGTAGATTCATTTTGGTATGGAAAGCTAGGATGGATGGATGGATAGACAGATAGATTGATAGATTGATTTTGGTGTGGGAAGATAGATATAAGGATGGATAGATAGATAGATGGATGGATAGATATAGACAGACAGGCAGACAGACAGACAGAGAGAAACAGACATGAGACAGACAGACAGACAGAGGAGGCGGCTGGGTAATTCCTTGGGTATTAAACTGATCACGGTACTGAATAGATCATTAGACGTCTTCAGGGTGAGCCCGGCTGAGACGAGTTTAGTTAGGTCTCTTTTCATGCAAATTCACAGTCTGATGAAGTGGCCGTGAACTGAGTGAATAAAAGAAAAAAAGAAGAAAGAAGAAAGACATTGAGAAATTGAAGAGAGACAGAGAGGGAGAGAGAGATAGGAGGGTTTGGGAGAAGGAGTGGAAGGTTTTCAGTGTCGAATGAAAAAGATTATGGAGTATGAGCCTTTTTATCATCCTTCTGTGTGTGTGTGTGTGTGTGTGTGTGTGTGTGTGTGTGTGTGTGTGTGTGTGTGTGTCCACGTGTCCACTTCCCAACAAGACATAAATGAATATATTGCAACAAAATGCAACAATGCAGCAAGCGGAAAGTCAAGCGACAGACGCAGGGAACGATGGAATAAGGTTACGTGTAGCTAACCGTTCACTCGACACTTGACATAATCATGTGAGCAAAAAGCACTGACAGAACAAAGTTATTTTATCTTCTTTTAAACTGTTCGTGGAATATTTATTTTTTTTAAGAAAAAAAAAAGAAAAAAAAATCTGACCAAGTTGGGTCACCCTTTGTTGAAACATTTCATTTCCTGCTCATTTTGAATCTGGTGGCTAATTGATATGTTTGGCTGATTTCTGAGATGATTTTTTTTCTTCTATTCTCCGTACCAGTTTATTCCTGTTCCGACAGACAAGATACATCTAAAGACATGAACACAAACACATGAGGGTGTGCACAGACATATTGAAACAGCCAACATTTTAAAACGGGCGCACGCACACACAGATACATACACACATACACAGACGTACAAAGAAAGACACACACACACACACACACACACACACACACACACACACACACACACACACACACACACACACACACAGTACGCACACACGCACGCAGGCACGAAGACACACACACACACACACACACACACACACACACACGTGCGCGCGCGGGCGCGCACACACGCACGCATGGACGCACAGATAAACACAAACGAATGCGCATGAGGTTGAAGAAAGAGAGAGTGAGATAGGGAGACCCCAAAAGAGAGAGGGAGAGAAAGAAAGAGAGAGAGAGACAGAGAGGGGACGGGGGCAGGGTGGGGGGGGGGGGGGCGAGAGATAAAATGGGCCAATGAAATCTTGTTTACTGATGGGAAGGGGAATCAGTGTAAAATAAACGGGTGATGGTGGTGGTTTGTTTTTGTTTTCTTGTTTGTTTGATTGTTTGTTTTTACATTCCGAAAAGAAAATATCTTTTTTTATATTAAAAAAAAAGACTGCACAATGACGAATTGAAAAATCAAGCGAAAAATGTTAGGGAAAAAAATCTTATTGTGCAGTGTTATTATTGGACCCAAGGGTATTTATGTTCCAATGCTATGAGCCTGATATATTATTTCTCTCTCTCTTTTTTTTATCATTCAGATTGTGCCCATGTATGAGAAAAGTTGATATGCATAAAGGAATCATTTCACAACCCTCAGGAGACAGAGTTGGAAGGAGAGAGAGAGAGAGAGAGAGAGAGAGAGAGAGAGAGAGAGAGAGAGAGAATTCCATTGGATTGAAACAAGTTTGCCTCACGTCATACGAGAAGTAGTGATTAAAAAAAAAAAAAATTCTGAATGAGTCATTTACACATCGGCATTAAGAAAGTAGATGGAACAAAATACATAACAGAAAAAAATGCCCAATTCTTAATGCACATTTTGTGTTAGGAGGGGAATGTCGCTGGTTTTTATACACGATGAAGTACAGCCGAGGAAAGGGAGCAATATTTTTTAGTGTGACAGAGCAAACTCGGTGCGGAGGTGTCAAAAGGAAAACTTTAACGCCGGAACATCCGGGGGAGAGGAACAGGCATTGGGATGGGCGGAGAGACACTGAGAGAGGGAGAAAGAGAGGGGGTATGGGGTAGGGAGAGAAGAATGGAGAGAGACGGGGAGTTGGGGGGGGGGGGAGAAGAGAGAAAGAGAGAAGAATGGAGAAGAGAAAGAGGGGGGATAGAGAAAGAGAAAGAGGGAGAGAGAAAAAAGGTGGTGGGGGGTGGGCGGGGGGGGGGGGGGGGGGGGGGCAGAGAAAGAGAAAAGAATGGAGAAGAGAAAGAGTGGGGGTAAAGAATATTGGAGAAGAGAGGGAGAGAGAGAGAAAGGAAGAGAGAGAGAGAGAAAGGGGGGGGGGTGGAGAAGAGAGAAAGAGAGAAGAATGGAGAAGAGAAAAAGGGGGGTTAAGGAAGTTTGGAGAAGTGAGAGAGAGAGAGAGAAGAATGGAGAAGAGAGGGAAGGAGGGGAGAGAGAGAGAATAAGGAGAGAAGAATGGAGAAAGAGAGAGGGAGAGAGAGTGGGGGGTGGAGAAGAGAGAGAGAAGAATGGAGAAGAGAGGGAAGGAGGGGAGAGAGAGAAAGAGAGAGAGAGAAGGAGAGAAGAATGGAGAAAGAGAGAGAGGACGAGGGGGGAGGGAGGAAGAGAAGAATGGGAGAGAGGGGGGAGGGAGGGGGGATTGGTAGGGAGAGAATGGAGAAGAGAGAGAGAGTGGGGGATGGAGAAGAGAGAAGAATGGAGAAGAGAGAGAGGAAAGAAGAATGGGGAAGAGAGAGAGAGGGGCGAGAA